>NW_007248082.1:294460-295400 GCF_000164805.1 Carlito syrichta | reverse complement strand
GGCGGAAGGATCGCCGGAGCCCAGCAGCCACTGCACTCCAGTCTGGGCGACAGAGTGAGACTCCAACTCAACAACAACAACAAAAAAAAATGTTTATGTATGTGTGTATTTATTTATTTAGTTGGAGTCGCTCAGTCTGGAGTGCAGTGGCATACTGCTGACAGCCACCGCAGCTGCAACCTGCTGGGCTCAGGTGATCCTTCCACCTCAGCCTTCCAAGTAACTGGAACTATAGGTCTGTGCCCCCATGTCCAGCTACTTTTTTTTATTGTAGAGACGAGATCTCACCATATTGCCCAGGCTGGTCCTGAACCTGTGGGCTTAGGAAATCCTCTCACCTCTACCTCCCAAAGTACTGGGATTACAGGCCTTAAAAATATTTATGCCCGGCCTTAAAAATATTTAATTAATATTTATCTTTTTTGGCTTCTGTATTGTATGACATAATTAGAAAGTTCTTCTCCAGTCTGAAATTATAAAATAATTCTCCTATGATGATGTCTTCTAGTACTTACATGGTTGATTTCTTTTAAAAAACATTTAAATTTTTGATCCATTTGTAGATTTTCTCAGTTTTCTAGTTGTGAAGGATGAATCAATCTTTATTTTTTCCTGGTAGCTATCCATATAACAATATCAGAGTAAACTTTTAATAAAGGAAAAGAATTCTGAAATATTATCCACCACAAAATTTAAATGCTTTTTCCTAGCTCAGTGCGATGGCTCATACATGAGCCCAAGGGTTTGAGACCACAACTTGGTGAGACTTCGTCTCTGCAATAAATTTAAAAAAAAGTAGTGGGGCGTGGTGGCATGCGTATATGGTTCCACCTTCTTGGAAGGCTGAGGTGGAAGGATCACCTGAGCCCAGCAGGTCGTGGCTGCAGAGGTCATGAGCGTGCAACTGCACTCCAGCCTGGGTGACAGTGAGACTCCGACT
>NW_007248082.1:262108-294440 GCF_000164805.1 Carlito syrichta | reverse complement strand
GGAGTCTCACTCTGTCACTCAGACTGGAGTGCAGTGGCCACTCCCGGCCACCGCAGCCTCGACCTGCTGGGCTCTGGCAATCCTTGTGCCTCAGCCTTCCAAGTAGCTGGAACTTACAGGCGCGCGCTACCACGCCCGGCTAATTTTTTGATTTATTGTAGAGATGAGATCTCGCTGCCCAGGTGGGTCTCGAACCCACGGGCTCAGCTTTTTTCCTTTTTAAGGTATTTTAGCCACATAGAGAAATGTGCCCATGTACCTTCTACCTGGATTTAACAAATCTTAAATTTTGTTTTTGAGTTGGATTCTCACTCTGTCATCCAGGCTGGAGTGCACTGGAACACTCACAACCACCGCAGCCTGGACCTGCTGGGTTCAGGTGATCCTTCTGCCTCAACCTTCTAAGTAGCTAGAACTACAGGCATGCGCCACCATGCCCAGCTAAGTTTTTGATTTATTGTGGAAATGAGGTCTCTCCAAGTTGCCCAGGCTGATCTCAAACCTGTGGGCTCAGACAGTCCTCTCACCTCGGCCTCTCAAGGTGCTAGGATTATAGCTATCAGCCACCACACCTGGCTGTTTGTTTGTTTGTTTGTTTGTTTATTTTAAGTGAGACAAAGCCTTGCTCTGTTGCCCAGGCTGGAGTGCAGTGATACGCTCATGGCTCACTGTAACCTTCAGCTCTTTGGCTCAAGTGATCCTCCCCCATCAGCCTCCTGATCCTGAGTGGCTAAGACTGGGCACGTGCCACCATGACCAGCTAATTTTTTTTTTTCCCATTTCATGTGGAGATAAGTTCTCAAACTCCTAACAAATCTTGATATTTAATAGTGTTAATATTTTTCTTTTTTCTTAATAAAGAAATAAACACACAATTGAAACCTCTTTATACATCCTTCCTTGAACTCATTCCAGTCCAACTATTTTCATTTTTGCATCTTTCTTTAACTTTATACCTCCAACTTTTAAAAAGTATATGATTGCATTTCTAAACAGAAAATTGTTACCATTTTTAATTTTTTTTCTTTTCTTTTTTTGAATAGGAGTCTTATTCTGTCGCCCAGGCTGAAGTGCAGTGGCATGCTCATGGTCACCACAGTCTCTACCTGCTGGGCTCAGGTGATCGTTCCACCTCAGCCTTCCAAATAGCTGGAACCACAGGCATGCCCTACCATCCCTGGCTAATTTTTTTATTTATTGTAGAGATGAGGTCTCACCAAGTTGCCCAGGCTAGTCTTGAACCCCTGGACTCAAGCAGTTCTCTCACCTTGGCTTCCCAAAGTGCTGGGATTACAGGTGTGAGCCACTGGGCCTGGGATATTTTTTCAATTAATGTTAATGTTATGTTATGGAATATAAATGTAAGTTAGAAATCCTTTTGTGAGCATTTAGGAAAAGCCCAGTTGATCATCAGTCTGGTCAAGTCTACATGACCATCTTGGTGCTTTTTCTTTTGTTGAATTATATCCTTATACTACATTCTCAGGAGCTGTATTAGTGGATCAAAAGGTAATAACTTGTTTGGTTAGAAGATGTCACCAGTCACAAGTTGTTTTTTTAAAATTTTTTGAGCTAGTCCCACTCTGTCCCTGACTGGAATGCATGGCATGATCATGGCTCACCACAGCTTCAACCTTCCAGGCTCAGGTGATCTTCCTGCCTCAGCCTCCCAAGTAACTGGAACTACAAGTGCATGCCACCATACCTAGCTAATTTTAAAATTTTTTTGTAGAGATGAGGTCTCACTATGTTGCCTAGGCTGTTCTTAAACTCCTGGCCTCAAGCAATTCTCCCACCTTGGCCTCCCAAAGTGCTCGAATTACAGGTGTGTGAGCTACCAAGCCCAGCCACAAGTTGTTTTTAAAAAATGGTTTGTTTTTTGTTTTTTAAGAGATGGGGGTCTCACTATGTTGTTCAGACTGACCTTGAACTCCTGGGTTCAAGTGATTCTTCCACTTCAGCCTCCTGAGTAGCTGGAACTATATAGGCCTATATCCTCACACTCGGTTAAAAAATCTTTTTTTTTTTTGAATAGGAGTCTCACTCTGTCACCCAGGCTAGAATGCAGTGGCATGCTCATGGACACTGCAACCTCGACCTGCTGGGTTTAGGCGATCCTTCTGCCTCGGCCTTCCAAGTAGCTGGAACTATAGGTGCGCACCACCATGCCTGGCTAATTTTTAAATTTATTGTAGAGGTGATGTCTCACCAAGGTGCCCAGGCTAGTCTTGAACTCCTGAGCTCAGGCAATTCTCTCGCCTCATTCTCCCAAAGTGCTGGAATTACAGGCATGAGCCACTGCGCCCAGCTAAAAATGTCTTTTTTTAAAATAACAAACCAGAGCAAAATCGACAGAAATATTTTTCCAATTAAACAGAAATAATACTTTAATAGATTAACTTCACTTCATCTAGTTAAATGCATTGTCTTGGAAAACTGTTTAACAATTACTCTTTCTGTCTAAATGACTTTCAGGTAATGTCATTTTCCATAGTCAGATACTCCAGAATACTTCTCAGTGGCAGTTTTTTATTTCAAAGTTTGAACTCCAAACCTTGCACTCTCAGCATATTCCCCCTTTTTTTCTACTTGGTGTGTCATAAAACTTTTTTCATTTTGTAGGGTATCAGTTAGCAGAGCAATCAAGCCCTTTGCAGAACCTGGTCGCCCTCCAGACTGGTTCTCTCAAAAAGTAAGTTCCTAAGCAAATGCTCTTTTAGAGTTTTTGGGAGGTGAAGTAGGCTCTCCACCAGGCCTTGACTTTTAGTTACAAAGCTTTTATACCATGAAGTGGGAGAATCGTTGAGAATGCCTTTTCTTTTTTCCCACTATTTGCTAGTCCATCTATATATGATCATATTACAGAATTTTCTTGTCAGTGTAACGTGGCAATTAAGAGCCCAGACTTGGAGATTAGACAGATCTGGGTTCAATATTACTCCACTTAAAAACTTAGTACCATGATCCTCAGTTTTCTCACTTGTAAAATAGAGATAACCTCTGCTTTAGGGTTGTTTCAAAGTTAACTCCAGTAATACATGTAAAGCATTTAGCACAGTGCCTTGCATGTGGTAACTACTTGGTAGATATTAACTATAAATATTGACTGTTAGGTTGATTTTCCCCAAATACACAAATTCTGGCCCAGAAGACTCCCTTTTTCTGTGTATTAGTTATTTTGAAAAAGAACCAAATGAGAAAAATCAACACAGAAATATTTTCCCATATAAGCAGAAATAATACTTTACTAGATATACTTCACTCAGTAATTTGATTGCAGAGTTATTTGCCCTCCTAGAAACCACTCACATTTACATATAGTTCTCTTTTTTAAACCTTAATCTGTTGAAACTTTGAAAGGTCATTTCTTTCCAGGCTTGCTCATCACATTTTCATTTTTTCCCATAGCATTGTGCTTCCCAATACTCGGAGCTTCTAGAGACCACAGAGACCCCAAAGTGAGTAGAAAGCTGGGTCCTTGTAACATCTCTTTAGTGGAGTGTTTACTGAGGAAGTCTGGTTTATACCTATGTATATTACTGGGTGATAAAAGAATAGCAGAAGTTATCTTTTAAGTAGTAAAGAAGGCTCAGAGAAAGTAAGTGGGAGTGGGAATAAATGTTCTTTTATTCATATACAATTTTTTTTTCAATTTTCCAGACGAAAACGGGGTGAAAAGGGAGAAGTGGTAGAAACTGTTGAAGATGTCATTGTTCGGAAACTGACTGCTGAGCGAGTTGAGGAACTAAAGAAAGTGATCAAGGAAACCCAGGAGAGATACAGGTACTTATCAGAGAGAATACCAAAAGGTTGGGAAAGATAAAGAAGACTGACTTCTGGTACTGGTCAGAATTTTTTAAATAGATTAACAAACCTAGTCTACCTACTTCTTTCTTCCTGTAGACGGCTAAAAAGAGATGCAGAACTAATTCAAGCTGGGCACATGGACAGCAGATTGGATGAACTTTGCAATGACATTGCAATGTGGGTTATTTTATATTGTTTATCTGTCTGTCCTTCTCTCTTATTACCTTTTTTCCCCCTCAAGTAATCTGGCTTATTTCCTCCATCTGCCCATTCCTTTAGACTTGAGACAGATTCTGGAAGGGGAAAGCTGCAGAGTGGCCTGGTGGCTGGGAGGGGGGAGTGAGTCCTAGAAGGTAATGTGATAGAACATTTCAATATAAGATCATAACTTAGTTCTAACTTAAAAGTGACTCTAGTTTGCTTGGGAGAAGAAGTGGGAGTTAGACAGTATACCCCAACTCCTTTTGCTGATTAGAATTACTGTTTACACCTTTCTAACAGAAAGTTGCTGGTCTGGCCCCTCCAAAAAAACAAAAATTTGTGAGGACAGCACTAGCACCTCTGGGGAGGTGCTAGTGCTGGCTAGCATCTAACCTTTAATTCCCTGTTTAGGAAAAAGAAATTGGAGGAAGAGGAGGCTGAAGTAAAGAGGAAGGCTACGGATGCTGCATATCAAGGTAAACTGAACCTAGTGCCTCTCTATTGAGCAACTGATTATTCAACAGTTCAAATTTACTGGCATACTTTTCTGTCTTCTTCTACCAGAATAAAAACATCCTTTAATGTCCAGGAAGAAACTTAGAAAATTAGCTCTACTCAGCTCTCACTAACCTTGAATTGGCTTTTAAGACACAAAGGCTTGATAATAGACATTGAATATAATTAAGGTTTTAAAAGTCAAAGGCCTGTGAAAAGATTGAAGATAGCCCAGTTAAGGAGAGGAACTTGAGTATTTGTAACTCTAGGAATACATCCTATGAGCCAGTGAAGTCTTCTCTTTTCTTAAAAGCAGAATCTTAATAAGTTGCTGAAGAGGATATGAGGGATGTTTAAACTATTTTCCCACTCCAAGGATCTTTGGGGTAGTTAAATACTAAATTGATGCATAGGTTCATAGCATTTGTTTTTGGCATGGCAACAGTGTGGTGTTAGAAGTTTGTCATTTGGAGTGACAGTGTTGTGCTTGTGATAATGCCTTGCATTTTGCAGATTTGAAGAAAGTGCCATTTGTAGGCTAAAGAAGTTAGTGTGTCAAGTGGAAAACAGTGAACACTTCCTGCCATATTCTTCTGTTTAACAGAGGAGTAAAGGCAGTGAAGGTTGCTCCCTGTGCCATGTACAGGGAGAATGCCATTGGGAAAGCATGGCAAGAAAATAGTTTTGTTGTTTCAAAGAGGGCCACTTTGACCTGAGTGATTCTCCACATTCCGGAAGACCATCAGGCTTTGACGAAGATCATTTAAAACAGCAAAAAAATGCTACAAACTTATGCATCAGCCCAATAGTTTGGAATAGTTAAATGAGTTGGCTTAGTGTGAGAAATTTTCCTTAGGAAAAACTAGGCTAAAAAGTTACCCATCTATAGAAGTGTTAAAGCTTTAATCCAAACTCATATGCTGCTTTAGTAATGCAACATACCTATTTGTCCTTTATTTTGTAAAAACAGAGTAGTGTCTAGTTTGATTTATCTAATCTTGAAGATTTGACATTGTTCTCTTTTTTGTTCTAGCTCGTCAAGCAGTAAAAACACCCCCTCGGAGGTTACCCACTGTGATGGTCCGCTCTCCTATAGATTCTGCCTCCCCAGGAGGTGATTATCCACTTGGGGACTTGACTCCAACCACTATGGAAGAGACCAGCTCTGGGGTGAGTATATTTCCATCCATGGGAATTGATCAGTGAAAGGGCAGTAAGCCAGCAGAGAACTGAGTGATGAGGAAATCACTTTTGGCCTAGAGGCAACTTCCTCTGTTGGTCTGAATGCTTTTAATTTACTATGTTCTGTGCTGTAAGATAAGGATGGACCTAAGAACATTGAGGCTCTTGACCTTTTGAGAGATAGGCAAAAGACTATACTAAAGAATTGTTTGCTAAGTGTACTAGTGTTATGAAATCCCTGCTGGAATAAGGGACAAATTTCCTTGTAAATATAGTATTGATAGTGGGTAAGGACTTTGTAAAAGGCAGGTTGGGTAGAATGGTTGGATCGTTGTTGATTTGAATGGGTGGAAGAAAAAAAGTTGGGAGGAAGAAAGGTATGACTGAGAGGAGGACGGGTAGAGGGTTTCTGGGCAATTCCACTCAGGACTAATAAAGTAATAGTTAGACACACTAACCCATCCAGATTAGTAGGGAACCTTCCACAGTTTGAGAAGTCAGATAAAGGTTCTCTGTTGTCTCTTAGGTAACCCCTGGGACTTTGCCGAGTACCCCAGTCACCTCGTTTCCTGGGATTCCTGACACCCTTCCTCCAGGCTCTGCACCCTTAGAAGCCCCCATGACCCCAGTAACAGATGATTCACCCCAGAAAAAGATGCTTGGACAGAAAGCAACTCCACCCCCCTCCCCTCTGCTGTCAGAGCTCTTGAAGAAGGGCAGCCTCCTGCCTACTAGCCCCAGACTGGTATGGAGACTTCTGTGGGTGTTTGAGAGCTGTGGTGACTTAGTACTTGGAAGGAAGTACCTGGGACCTAAAATGTGACATGGGGGAAAAAAGTTCAAAAGAGGAAGTGATCTCCTAGTTAAATGTTATTTTTTTTTAAATACACTAAGTTGATAGTATCCTTGGGTCCTGAGGTATCTGAACCACAATTATTTTGGTTCTTTTCTCCATAGAACTCTTGTCAAATAAATTTGAACATTATAGTTTAGAGTTTCCCTTGGGTCTTATTCTTTGTGGATATTAGCTATTAGTCTTCGTGAAGTTTGATCGACTGCTGGAGCTTTTTGGGAAGTGGTAGTAAAGGAAAGCTTGAGTGTAGCCTTCACCTCTATTCTTCCCTGGTAGGTCAATGAGAGTGAAATGGCTGTGGCTTCTGGCCACCTGAACAGTACGGGTGTCCTCCTGGAGGTAGGCGGGGTCCTTCCCATGATACATGGTGGGGAGATACAGCAAACACCCAATTCTGTTTCAGCCTCCCCTGCTGCATCAGGTAAGTTACCACTTTTCCTTCATCTACTTCAGAGATGTACTTGTCATTGACTGTCCTCAGTTTCAGCTTTGTTACTAAGCGATTGTCAATAATAGAGTTAAAACCCAACTACTTTACCCAACTTTCTTTGGAGCTACTTACTTCACCTGTTAAACAACATAGTGCTCCAGATTATAAATGCATTCCATCTTCAAAATATCAGGATTGCTTTTTTATAGCTTGCAAAATCATGGAAAGGTGCTAAAGATACCTGAAATTATAGAATAGGGTAATAAGATTTGGACTCAGAACTGGGCTTGACTCAGAACTGGCCTGCTATACATTGGTTTTGTGAACTTGAATAGATAATGTAACGGTTGAGCCTCGGTTTCTTCTTTTATTGTGATGTATATACTTTACAAGGATGTAGTGAGAATTAAATGAGGTAGAAAGTGTAAATAAAAAAGCTTTACAAAATACCCTACACACATTAGATATTGGTATTTGAATGATGTTGAATTTGGTTGTTTTACAGTATGATTGAACTTCAGCAGAAGTGACAGACTTGTTTCTACCAGTTGTTTTTGTTTTGGTGATTGTTTAATTTTCCTTTTAGGAAAAATTACCACCCTTTTTTTTTTGAGTTGGAGTCTCACTCCGTCGCCCAGACTGGAGTGCTGTGGCCGCTCCCGGCCACCGCAGCCTCGACCTGCTGGGCTCCGGTGATCCTTCCGCCTCAGCCTTCCAAGTAGCTGGAACTATAGGCGCACGCTACCACGCCCGGCTGATTTTTTGATTTGTCGTAGAGATGCGGTCTTGCCAAGTTGCCTGGGCGGGTCTCGAACCCGCTGGCTCAGGCAATCCACTCACCTCAGCCTCCCAAAGCGCTGGGATTACAGACTGAGCCACTGAGCCCGGCTCCACCCTTTTTAAAATTTTTTTTTGAGTTGGAGTCTCAGTCTGTTGCCCAGACTGGAGTGCAGTGGCCGCTTCCGGCCACCGCAGCCTCGACCTGCTGGGCTCCGGCGATCCTTCCGCCTCAGCCTTCCAAGTAGCTGGAACTACAGGTGCGCGCTACCATGCCTGGCTAATTTTTTGATTTATTGTAGAGATGAGGTCTCGCCAAGTTGCCCAGGTGGGTCTCGAACCTGCGGGCTCAGGCAATCCACTCACCTCAGCCTCCCAACGGCCACCCATTTTTAATATATATTTTATGTTCTAGTGCTTTGGTTCATACATAACTTGGAGGAATATCTTAAGTAAGGTTAGAGAATGTAAGAATACAAGAGTTGCTGACATTCTTTGAGACTATAAAATTTTTCTTAGTTGAGTCTTATACTAGGCCGTTGCTTCTTGTTCAGTACTTTCTTCTTACCTTATTTTGTGTACCTCTTTATCTGTTAGGTGCTCCCACTCTTTCCCGGCTTTTAGAAGCTGGTCCTACACAGTTCACTACACCTCTTGCTTCCTTCACCACTGTTACCAGTGAGCCTCCAGTTAAACTTGTGCCACCCCCTGTAGAGTCTGTGTCCCAGGCTACCATTGTCATGATGCCTGCGCTGCCAGCACCGTCCTCTGCTCCGGTTGTCTCCACTCCTGAAAGTGTAGCTCCAGGTGCGTCCCTGACCCACGCCCTGAGCAGCCACTAGGTCCAAAATTTCATTTCGAGCTTCAGTTAGAAAAAGATGACCAAGAACATCAGCTCTAATTCAGGTGCTTCAGTTCTGTTCTCCATAGACATGTGCCATCCTTATCCTTGGAAAAACAAGGATGTGAGAAGAGGTGGGTGGGCATTTATGTGTTGGAGGTAAAAAAGCTGTATGCAAATATGAGCAGGTTTGAGAATGTGTTCTCACTTTACTTTCTAGATAACACTGGGGAGAAGAAAACATAGGCAAATGAACTTTTTCCGACCTTAATTAAATGTGTGGGTACTTGACATTTGTCTGGAGCCCTGGTGGGGTCATCAGGTGATTATTTATTGTCCAATAAGCTTCTGAGATGCTTTTCTCTTCCTGTTATTTAGTGAGTCAGCCTGACACCTGTGTTCCCATGGAGGCTGTGGGGGATCCACATACTGTGACTGTTTCCATGGATAGCAGTGAAATCTCCATGATTATTAATTCTATCAAAGAAGAGTGTTTTCGATCAGGGGTAGCAGAGGCCCCTGGAGGATCAAAGGCTCCCAGCATAGATGTGAAGGAAGATTTAGATCTGGCTGAGAAGATGGATATCGCTGTATCTTACACAGGTGAAGAACTGGACTTTGAGACTGTTGGAGACATCATTGCTATCATTGAGGATAAGGTAACTATTCAGCAAAGCCCCCAAAGAATCTCTCATGGGCCCTACATAGGCCTCTCTCCTCAACTGTCTTTGCTTTTCATAGTGAGAACACCAACTCTCCTACTTCTGCCCCTCTCCATCTCTGTAGTCTGAAGGGCCTTTGGTGCTAACATACCAGTCATCTCCCCAGCCAAACCTATGTTACTGGTTTGCACAGTCTGTCCATTGGCTGCCTCCATTACACGGAGACTTAAAGAAGCTGAAGATTCAGTCCACCTTATTAGAAGCTAACAAAATTAAGGGACATGGGCTTCTTTCCGTGACCTCAACTGTCTGTGTATTTTGGGACAGGTAGATGATCATCCTGAAGTGCTGGATGTGGCAGCAGTGGAAGCAGCACTGTCATTTTGTGAAGAAAATGATGATCCCCAGTCCCTGCCTGGCCCCTGGGAGCACTCCATCCAGCAGGAGCGGGACAAGCCAGTACCTCTGCCTACACCAGAGATGACGGTCAAGCAAGAGAGGCTGGACTTTGAGGAAACAGAAAATAAGGGAATCCATGAACTGGTGGACATCAGGGAGCCCAGTGCTGAGATCAAAGTGGAACCTGCAGAACCAGAGGCAGGCATTTCAGGAGCTGAAATAGTAACTGGAGTTCCAGCCACAAGTATGGAGCCACCAGAACTCAGGAATCAGGAATTAGATGAGGAACCCAGAAGTACTTCAACTGGGGAGATTGCCGAAGCAGATGTTGCCACTGGGAAAGGCAATGAGACTCCACTTACAGCTGTGAAGACAGAGGTATTTAATAAGATCAGGGACTGGGGGGAATGGAGGGTTGTACGTTAGGAAGTGACAGCTTAGGGTTTTGATTTTCCTGGTGCATTCCTTAGTTCTGATAGGTGTGATGTGTCCAAAGCCCATACGTGTGATCAGCACTATATATACTTGTCCTATCCTGGTAAAGTGATCATTGGAATCATATTACATGAGTAGGACTTGAAATTTTTTCGGTAGTCTCATTATCACTGAAGAATAAAATTGTGTGAGTTAGCTGGGCTTGGTGGCTCAGCCTATAAGCCTGTGCTTTGGGAGGCTGAGGTGAGTGGATTGCCTGAGCCCACGGGTTCGAGACCCACCTGGGCAACTTGGTGAGACCTCATCTCTACAATAAATCAAAAATTAGCCGGGCATGATAGCATGTGCCTGTAGTTCCAGCTACTTGGAACGCTGAGGCGGAAGGATCAGCAGAGCCCAGCAGGTCGAGGCTGTGGTGGCCGGGAGCATGCCACTGCACTGCAGTCCAGGCGACAGAGTAAAACTCCAGCTCAAAAAAAAAAAAAATTGTGTGAGTAATTTACCATTACTTATGATATATTTTCTTTTTTGATCTTCAGGCATCCCCTGAAAGCATGTTGTCTCCATCACATGGCTCACATCCCATTGAAGATCCTTTAGAGGCAGAGACTCAGCATAAGTTTGAAATGTCAGGTAAATAACGACCAGGAAATCTTTACTCTTCAACTTCCTTGAAAGCTTTGGCTTCTGAGGGATTGTGGGTTGTGGGCAAGTAGAGGAGGTAGAACAGGTCAGCATGGAAAGGAGAGCTGTAGGGGATTATGGTCCATAGGAAGGGGAAGGCTGAGGTGGAAAAATCTTCAGGTAGTCTTTCTCTCCTCTGCAGACTCATTGAAAGAAGAATCAGGGACTATTTTTGGAAGCCAGATAAAGGTATTTCAGACTTTTCTTTATTCCGCTTGCCATGTGATTAGATTTTCCTATAGCGCTACCTTTTTAATGAATTTTCAGTATACTTGCATCTTTATAAGATGAGACTGGTAAGGAGTTGCATGGGGAAAAGCTATAGTAGGTAGTCAGACATAGTGGGAGTGTTATGGCAACGTTTGCTTCCCATCTGAAAGAGTTTGTGAATATCACACAATTCTTTCTTTGCATATAGTGCACAAAGAAGCTTTGAAATACGTAGAGTGATTTGGAGTGAATAGGGAGGAATACCAGAGCCAGAGAGAACATACAGGAAATCAGATTATTAATTAGACTACTCAAAGAGAATCATCCAAAGTTTTCTTTTTAGAATTACTAAAGCAACAGTAACAGAGACTTAAAGTAATATGATGTGAGCTTGCTCCATCAGATGAGACACGAAATAAAAACTATTTTTGATAACTTTGTACCCAGGGTCAGAGTTCCTCTCAAGAGCAAGGGGAAAGAAGGAACGCCTCTTAGCTTAGTCTTAAGTAAGTAGCTTTTTTTTTTCCTTCCTTTTTGAAGATCCTGGGTCTTATTCTTTGTCCAGGTTCTAAATCAGTTTATTTAGTCAGTCAGTGTTTATAAGTGAATGGTAGTACAAGTGCTAGAGGGCTCAGCCAGGAAAACAGTGTGAGGCCATATCTAGAACTGATCTAACCCAAAAGTCAGATCGTATTTAATCATGCTTTGCTGGATAGCTTTGCTTGCATTTGTTGACTGAAGCATATTGTGTCTAAGGATGCCCCAGGTGAGGATGAGGAGGAAGACGGGGTCAGTGAGGCGGCCAGCTTAGAGGAGCCTAAGGAAGAAGATCAAGGAGAAGGCTATTTGTCAGAAATGGATAATGAACCCCCTGTGAGTGAGAGCGATGATGGCTTTAGCATACACAATGCTACGCTGCAGTCACATACACTGGCAGACTCCATCCCCAGCAGCCCTGCGTCTTCACAGTTGTGAGTATCTAAGATTCTTTCTTTGAGGCTAAGGCAGTGAAGGTGAAGAGTAGGAGAGGATCTTTTCTTTGGTCTTACTTTCTCATTTTCCATTTCTTGTCCTGGAACAAATAGTTGACAAGAAATAATTAGAACTTTTTTTAAAACTCATGTCTAGTGGAACTCCTGTATTTCTTTTTCAGCTCTGTCTGTAGTGAGGATCAGGAAGCTATTCAGGCACAGAAAATCTGGAAGAAAGCCATTATGCTTGTATGGAGAGCTGCAGCTAATCATAGGTGAGTGAATTTTACCAAACAGTAGATTTATTATTTTTTTTCTCTTCATTGTTGGTGACTAGAAAAAAGTCTAGGCTTCTGTAGTACTGCTGCTATTGGCTCTCACTGCCTTCAACTACTCCTGAGCTCCTGGAGAATAATCATTAATTGCACCTTATTCTTCTTGGACAGATATGCCAATGTCTTCCTGCAGCCTGTTACAGATGACATAGCACCTGGCTACCACAGCATTGTACAGAGGTAAGGCATGGTCCATCCAGCATACAGACTTGCTTGCGTTGCAGATTGTCCAGTCTTCGTGAAGTTTTGCTTTAAATAGAAAGTGAAAGTTTAAAGTCAACATTTTTGATGTAAGGCGGATCAAGTGCTAAACTGACCATTCCAGTGACTGGATCACTACTCATAGTCTAAAAGAATAATAACCCCTTTATTACGTTTCTCATTGCTTATTATGTAGACTGACTGTTTTGGGGGTTAAGTGCATGTTTTGGTGTGGGGAGTTGGCATTTGAGTCCTGACATCTGAGAGTGAAAGTTTATATGAGAAAGTCTATCTGGTGATAATGTATTCAGAGTCCAGGTGAGTCATCTCACCTCCACCTCCACTGCCATTTACCCCACATTTACCCCATTCTTCTTCTTTTTTTTTTAAAGGCCTATGGATTTGTCAACTATTAAGAAAAACATTGAAAATGGACTGATCCGCAGCACGGCTGAATTTCAGCGTGACATTATGCTGATGTTTCAGAATGCTGTAATGTACAATAGCTCAGACCATGATGTCTATCACATGGCAGTTGAGATGCAGCGAGACGTCTTGGAGCAGATCCAGGTACTTTGAGGATCCTTTGTGTTTCAACAAGGATAAAGTGAAAATACTTGGATTCATATTGATGACATGAAGGGTTTCTGTCACTTTTACTTCGAATGGCCATCAGGGACAGGAACATAAAATTTTGTTCTTGCTGAATTCATTTTGATTTTCTCTGGTTTGGTGAAAGTGTTGTGATAGAATATTCTACCTTTCTTAAGCAAATAACTTCCATTTCCTGGAGTTTTTTAATAAAATTTTTTTTTTTAAATGGTGAATGTGTTTTTTAATTATGTCAAGTACCTGGTGCATAGTAGACACCCAACAAATAAGAGTTTCGTCTCCTTTCCTTTTCATCACAAATAACCTACTTCTGTCCTTTAGTTGCATTACTGAGCACCCTTCAGGATGTTGAACTTTGAAGGAATATTGTGTATCTTACAGAGTCTGCCAAATTTCATAAATTGCTGTATGATCTTTGTTTCATCCTAGTTTTATTCCTTTTCTTGTTCTTAAAGGATAGGAATTTTGATCCCGTATTAATAGCCTATTAGGGCTATTTGGTATTTTCAGATTCTCTAGCATGCCTATTACAACTAGAGGTAAACTTAATATGCTAAACTTCCAAACCTCCAATCAATCAAGAAGTGTTTGAGTCTTAGGGTTCTATACAAAGCCTCCATGGCCAACCCTGTTTCTTCTCCCTACAGCAATTCTTGGCCACGCAGTTGATTATGCAAACATCCGAGTCGGGGATCAGTGCTAAAAGTCTTCGAGGGAGAGATTCTACCCGCAAACAGGATGCTTCAGAGAAGGTGAGGAAAGTATTCCAGTGCTACAAGTCTGAAGCATCCAAGGAAACTTATATTTACTACTTGATATTGTTGGGCTTCTACATTCCACTGGTATGCAGAATGGTGGTTGTTTGCTCCCATCTAAACATTGAAGAAACCTCCTGTGACTGAGAAGCCCAGTCACATGGGAGAAATTGTGAACTGAATGAGTGATTATTAATTACTCTGTGAGAGTGTGTCAAGGTGGGGGAAATGACTTAGTTTGCAGCAGTTGGGAACCATCAGTTTCTGGTCTAGAAGCTTAATGGCCAGATTGCTTTTGGATCTCTTTCCTCTTATTCTTGAATTTTTAAATTTTGTCTTTGTGTGTGTGGTGCTTATGTCTCTGTCCTGAGATTTGGGATGCTCGTGGCTGAGAGTTTCCATGGAACCTGATCAGTGTTTGTTTGTCCTCTAACAGGACAGTGTCCCCATGGGCTCTCCTGCCTTCCTTCTCTCTCTCTTTGTAAGTATTGAATGGCTGCAAGGGGTGGTGTTGTCACAAAGATTCTCAGCTCCTGCTGGGGGTGGGTGGCAGAGGGAAATCCAGCATGCAGACTGTGGCAATGTCTTGAACTTGTGTTTATTCAGGTCATTGAGTAAGAAACTGTCTTTTCTTCTGCAATCCTGTCTTTCCGTGTGTGTGTGCGTGTGTGTGTGTGTGTGTGGGGGGCTGGGTAGGAAGTGTTTATGAGATCACTGGGCTGAAAGAATCTTGGGGTAAAGGATCTAGGATGGACCTGCTCCTCATTTCTTGACTCCATTTTTTACCAATTCTTTTCATACAAATAGAAGATTGCTCAGAGCAGCAGTTGTTTGCTGGTTTTTTTAAAGTGTCTTTCATACTGACAGTACTCAGCACATAGTTTTTTCTCTTTTCTCCTAAAATTAAGTTGTAAGACTGCTACAATAAACACTTAGTAAAATTTCAGCTAAAGATCTCAGAAACAAGGACCACTGCAACTACAAACAGTAGTGGTTGGTGGAATTACAAGTAATCTTAGTAAAGTTGGCCTAAAGACTTTGATTCTTTTTTTCCATTTTAAATGAATTAAATGACTCTCTGACTCCACGTTGTTCATTATGGGGTAATGAGATGTGATGTGATGGAAGGGGTATCAGGCTTGAAAACTGCATGGTCTTAAGGTCGTTGGATAATCTCTTGGGGCCTTGTTTTCCTCATCTGTGTGATGGAGCTAATATAATGAGTTACCTGTCCAGCCTACCTCACAGGGGTGTTGTGAGGATAAAATAATAGGTGTGGAACTGGCTTGGGAAAAAAAATTAAAGTGTTATACAAATGCAAGGTGGTATGTTTATTTTTACTATTGCCTCATGGGCGACTTGTATTCATGAGCTCTAAAAATGTTTGAGTCCTTGCATATTAGAAATGTAAAAATGGCCTTGCCCAGCAAAAGTTTCACTAGCTCATCTTACCAATGAGCCTCTCAGCCTACATCACAGACAGAACACTATAATCTCCATTCTTTCTTGTTGGCCTGCAACAGTGACTCTGGATCCCCAAGCAGTTGACTGGCTATTGCAAGGCTGCTTAATAGGATCTTTTATCTATTGAAGACAGCAAAGTATTGCACAAGAGGAAGGAGCTGGGCTGCAGGGAGAGAGCAGCAGATGGAAAGAAGCCTCTGATTGTCCTGATCTCATGGAAAACAACTGTCAGGAGGTGCTAGGGAACTAGTGCCAGGGTCAGTCTGCAGGAAAGGCCTTTCTTATAGGGACCAACAGCTGGACAGGTATGTTAGCCAAGAACCTCACTATCCACTGCCCTTTCTGACTGTCCCACCTTTCTTTTACTCTCCTGTTCCTTTGCACATGATTTGGGCCTGGGTGGGATGACTAATAGTCATTCTGTGGGACCCCAGGTGAATTCCAAGAATCTAGTGGTGGGCATGAAGAGGATACTCTGTCCTACGTTTCCTCTCATAAATTACTATGTGTTCTTTAGCCACTCTGTGGGAAGACAGAAATATGTCCCTCATCCTTTTGGATTTTTCTGATGATTCTCTCCCCTTTTCCCCAAGAAACCAAATCCCTAGCATTCCTGTTATACCTTCTTTTGCCTCCTAACCAGCTCACTTGTGCTCCCTTTCTTTTTTTGCCTTCGTCTAGGATGGAGGAACCAGGGGACGCCGCTGTGCCATTGAAGCGGATATGAAGATGAAAAAGTGAAGCCTCGGAATACTCACTGAACTGAGTCTGAAATAGAAGTAAACAAGATAGAGCTTGGGCTTGTAGGCCCAGTTACAGAAGAGGAGGCACCTGGGCCATGTTACACAAGCTGGGAAAATCTCTCTCAGAGAGGTGGAATAGCACAATGCCTGTTTTAGGGCAGAAATCATGGGCTGTATTGATGTCCTAATGTGTAGCTAGCAGATTGTGGCTAGTTTGTACTGTCTTGTGAAGTGTACAGACTTTTTAAAGAAAAAAACCTGTGAAGTGTCTGTGTGTGTATATACAATAAACTGAAAGAAAGTGGTGGCCTTGGTGTTTTTTATGTGTATGTGTTTATGTATATTTGAAACTTGTGATTTCTTCTGCATGGTAACTTTCTTCATTTGTGGGAATTAGATTGTTAGAGGGGAAAAGTGGTCTTATAATATGAACTGCCTGCTGCAGCTAAGAGAAGGTAAGTAACAAGGTTGAATTTATAATGGATTTTTTTTTTCTTTTGAGTTGGAGTCTCATTCTGTTGCCCAGCTGGAGTGCAGTGGCCGCTCCCGGCCACCGCAGCCTCGACCTGCTGGGCTCCAGCGATCCTTCCGCCTCACCCTTCCGAGTAGCCGAAATTATAGGCACGTGCTACCACGCCCGGCTAATTTTTTGATTTTATTGTAGAGATGAGGTCTCGCCTGCCCAGGCGGGTCTCGAACCTGCGGACTCAGGCAATCCACTCACCTCAGCCTCCCAAAGGCGCGGGACTACAGGCTGAGCCACCGAGCCTGGCTTATAATGGATGTTTTAAAGTATTGCATTGTACAGTAAGGACTAGCTTATTCATTGGGGTTGAATATGATGGAAAAAATAGCTATTTTATTCAGCTTTTCTTGAATGTTTGGGAAAACTTAGGGTTTTCAGTGTTTCCTTCATGGCACTACTTAAAGAAGAATAAACGTGGACATAGGTAGTATTGACTTTTATCTCAGGAACATTTGTCTCAACCCTGCCTTTGTAGATGGTATTTATAGGATAGTGTATTTCATATCTGTTTCTATGAGTAGAACTGTTGTGTATACAGAGTTCCTTTTTTTTTTTTTGAGTTGGAATCTCACTTTGTCACCCAGGCTGGAGTGCAGTGGCACGCTCACAGCTACTGAAGCCTCAGCCTGCTGGATTCAGGTGTGCCTTCTTCCTCGACCTTCCAAGTAACTGGAACTACAGGCATGCATCACCATGCCCAGCTAATTTTTTGATTTATCGTAGAGTTGTGGTCTTGCCAGGTTGCCCAGGCTGGTCTCAAACCCCTGGGGTCAGGCAGTTCTTTCGCCTCCATCTCTCAAAGTGCTGGGACTATAGGCATAAGCCACTGCACCCAACCCAAGAGTTCTTATCATTGTTATTTGAAGGCTAAATTCATTTTAAGAAATACCAAATTAAGAATACACGTAAGTAGTAAAGGTGTGCCAGGTGAGTAATCCCAACACTTTGGGAGGCCAATGCAGGAGGATGACTTGAGCCCAGGAGTTTGAGACCAGCCTAGGCAACATAGAACTAGTTGCTACAAAAAAAAATACTACTACTAATAATTACTCTAGTTCTATTCCAACTTCTATTACTGAGTTTAAATTTTTTTTAATTCATCAGTGAAATGAACTAGTTATGAGCCTTTATAAAGAGATCTTCATGGATAATTTATAATCTATTTTATTGTGTAAATGTATTTTACAAAGAGCTTATCCATAATAATATATGTAATATGTTATCTATGAAGATCTCTTCAGAGAGATATGTAAAGAGATCATCTCTACAATAACAATGTGTAATAAAATAAATCACTAGAATGTAGTTGGCTGGGTACGGTGGCTCCATCCTGTAATCTTAGCATTTTGGGAGACTGAGGCAAGAGGATTGCCTGAGTTTAGGAGGGTTCAAGACCAGCCTGGGCAACTTGGTAAGTCCTTGTCTTTACAACAAATCAAAAAATAAGCCAGATGTGGTAGCACACACCTCTAGTTCCAGCTACTTGGAAGGCTGAGGCGGAAGGATCACCTGAGCCCAGCAGGTCGAGCTGTGGTGGCTGTGAGTGTGCCGCTGTGCTCCAGCCTGGGTGACAGAGTGAGTCTTTGATTAGAAAGAAAAAAAGAATGTAATCTAGTACTCAAAGCCTTCTTGAAGAAAGGTATGATTAGATGTCAGATCTTTTTGCCTTGAATGGACCTATTTATAAAGCTTACTAGGAAGCTAAGGAAGTAGAACATACAGTAAAAAGGAGTTCAATCTGTTCAGGAGTTAGAAAATGAAATACAGTATTTCCAAGGCAGTCCACCAACAGGCATGTGATATAAACACTGAAACACTCAAAAGTTGGAGAAGTTTATGGAAAATGCCATTAAGGGACATAGATGTTGGGTTGGTAGAGAAAGTGTTAGATTAGATTAGAAAACCAAATTGAAGATAGGTATTTGGGTAAGGGTAGTAAGGGACAATATAATTAGAGCAGGGATTATAGTGAGGAAGAGTTACCAGTTAGGGACAAAATAGGATTTATGGAGGAATTTGGCAGATTGAGAAATTTATATTTGAGGTGACATTTATTCCAATGTCTTGAGTTGGAGGACTATACTTGTTGAGAGCAGATAGGATTAAAGAGAGAAACTGACCGTGAGACTGATATTTGTTCAGGATCAACACAGAAGTTATCGTGGAAGAAAATTGGAAAGAGGACTTGCTTACTGAATACAAGAGAAGGAAGGGTAAAACAGTGTGAGTTCTGTAGACTAAGAAAATGGTGATGGGGATAAGGACGTTGAAAAGAGCAAATTATTTTGGAGATAGGAAGAGAAGTGATTTTAGTTTTAAAATGTGAAGTCATAGCAAATGGTAGGGCATCTAAAGGGAATTGACCTTTTGGTGAATGGGGAAATGAGGACAGAATACATGTAATGAGTAAAGGTGGGCCAGGGTGGTGTAATCCCAGCAGTTGGAGAGGCCAAGGCAGGAGAATGACTTGAACCTAGGAGTTCAAGAACAGCCTAGACAATAGTCTAGTCTAGTCAAGAATAGCCTAGGCAATGGAATAGTGAGGCCTAGTGTCTACAAAAAAGAAAAGAAAAAATTAGCTGGGCGTGATGGTGTGAAGTAGATGGGTCGCTTGAGCCCAGAGGGTTGAGGCTGTGGTAGGCTGTGATCATGCCACTGCGCTCCAGCCTGGGCAACAGAGTGAGACCCTGATTCAAAAAATAAGTAAAGGTGGAAAGATTTGGGAACCACCTGAATAGAGGTAAAAGCCTGGTGATCTAGTGGTTAGTGATTATTAAGAAAACAATCCAGAATAGTGTGGTGTACTAAAAGCAAGGGAAGATATCTTTTAAACTTGATGTTTCAGTTCTCATTGTGAGAAGTGACAGTTGGATATAACCAGAGGATGCCAAAGGTAATCTCAAAAGGTTTTGAATATTTAATAGTAAGTTAAAAATGTATATATGCTGAGGAAAATATCTCTTGCCCCCTCAAGCTTATTGCCTTGCAGTTGAATTTGTGGATGGTTTGAGATAAGGCGGCTATTAACTATTCTCCAATTCTTCCCCTTCTTGGGTAATATCTCCATTATATGGTATTGTATAATATATAGACACAGGGCTTTTTCTTTATTTCAAAAGACAAAGATAATTCCATCTTCTTCAGCTAGTTTTTAACTCTCCCTACAGATGAGTACAAAGAAATTTCTGGCCCCTTATTCTTCTACTGAACTTGGAAGATGAAGATGCCTTAGGAATATTGGTTTAAATTAATGAATTTTTTTCCTGTGTATTTACAGATGGGACGTGAGTGGGTT
The DNA here is from genome assembly GCF_000164805.1 of Carlito syrichta. Taxonomy (NCBI): domain Eukaryota; kingdom Metazoa; phylum Chordata; class Mammalia; order Primates; family Tarsiidae; genus Carlito; species Carlito syrichta. The sequence goes on along the minus strand of NW_007248082.1, from coordinate 274,562 downwards.
TGGTTGGATTCTGAACAAGATTATCCCAGTGACTCTGAGTTGAGCAATGACTGCAGGTCCCTCTTCAGCTCGTGGGATTCCAGTCTGGATCTTGATGTGGGCAGCTGGAGGGAAACTGAGGACCCAGGGGCTGAGGAACTGGAGGAAAGCAGCCCAGGGAGAGAACCTAGTGAGCTGCTGGTGGGGAATGGAGGCAGTGAGGAATCTCGGGAAGAGGCAGAGCGAGTCAGCCGCCAGAACCTCCTCCACTTTCTCTCTGAGGTAACGGTGAGCTGTTATTTCCAAAGCTGAAAGAGCCTCAACTTTTCAAGAGAACGCTTACCCTTACATGCTCCTACTACCCTCAGTGTTGTTTACTACAATAGGAGCTCAACAGTGGCAGAGTCTGAGTTCATTGCTGTGACCCTAGCACTTGGTGTTGATGCAGACAGAATATGCACCCATTACGTCCTTTTTGACTGAATGTTTTAAGACCTCAGTCACTAGGTGCCTGAGTCGTAGTAAATAGAATTTCTGTATGCAGGACTGCCTTATGAGTATCCTTGTAATTCAATCTTTTAGAATAGTGATTGTGGGAAGTTACACTTGCCCAAACTCTCCTTGAAGCTTAAAATATTATGACTTCAAGGTAGTATTTTAAGTTGTCCTTATTTATCCTGCTTAAGGACTGAGTACCAGAAATAAACGACTGAATAGAGAGTTTATGCTGCCACTGAACACACTCAGGAGAACTGAGGTCAAGATCAGCAGTGTCTTTGTAGACAAAGTTTTCAACGCTTTATTGTGGACAGCCACTCCCAATTGATCAGAGTTGACATTTGAGATTTTAAAAACTAGAATAATAAGCACCTGAAGGAGGCAGGCACCGTATCAGTTTTTTTCACTATAATGTCCCCAGCAACAGCCCAGTTCCTGTGCATATCAGATATTTGATGTTTTAAATGATTGAATTAATTATACCAATTTTCCATCTCAGGCATAGTCACAGTGGCAGTGTTAGCATGTGGCATTGTTAATATGTGGATGATGATTTCCGTTGTTGTTCCCATGCATCTAATTGTACACTTTGATTGCAGGTAGCTTATTTAATGGAGCCACTGTGCATTAGCAGCAAAGAATCAGGTGAAGGCTGTTGCTCTCCGTCTGGTACCAGACTACAAGAAGGAGGGGAAATTGAAGCTATCAAAGGAGAAGGGGAGCCCTGCAGAGAGACTGAAGAACTTTCAGCCAAGGTAGACCTCTTAGCAACTGAAAAGAAGCCACTGGGAGAAAATAGGAAGCCAGAGATGGCTTCACCTCCCTCAGATATTTGTGTAGTTCAGGAACCACCCACAGAAAATGAAGAGGTAAGTGAATCACTGAAATCAGCTGTCTGGTTGGTCTTCCACATAAGGAAGCACAGCAGAATGGTTAGGGCATGTGAGCTAACTTTAGAGAGTTAAACTGCCTGGATCCATATCCTCGGCTTAGCACTAGTTTTAGCTGTGTGACCTTAAGCTTATTGTTGAACATTTTATAAGCTCAGTTTTCTCTGCTAAAAATGGAATAATTAGTGCTCTGCTTTGTAGATTTGCTGGGAGGTTTATTTATTTTTCATTTTTTAATTAATTAGATTTTTGGAGACAGGGCCTATCTCTGTTGTCCAGGCTGGCGTATAATGGTGCAATCACAACCCACTGCCACCTTCAACTCCTGAACTCAAGCAGTCCTCCTCCCTCAGCTTCCCAAGTAACTGGAACTACAGACATGTGTCACCACACCTGGCTAATGTTTTTAAATTTTCTATAGAGATAGGGTCTCTCTGTGTTGTTAAGGCTGGTCTCGAACTCTTGGCTTCTAGCAATCCTTTCTCCTCAACCTCCCAAAGTGCTGGGATTACAGGCTTGAGCTACTGTGCCTGGCCTGCTGTGAGGTTCAAATGAGACAATTCATGTAAAGCACTTAGCACGGTGCCTAATGTATAGTAAGTAGCAGTAAAATTAGAATATCATTATCATTATTAATATTATTTGGCCATCTAGAGTAGTTAACTTCAGGGCTATAGGTAATAATTACGGTTTTAAAGAGTATAGCATCCAGCTGGATATGGTGGCTCACACCTGTTTTCCCAGCACTTTGGGAAGCCAAGGCGGGAGGATTGCTTGAACTTAGGAGTTTGAGACCAGCCTGGGCAACATAGAAAGACCTCGGCTCTACAAAAAGCGAAAAATTAAGGGGTGTGGTGGTACACATCTGTAGTACTAGCTACTCAGGAGGCAGAAGAATTGCCTGAGCCCAGGAGGTTGACGCTACAGTGAGTTGTGATTGTACCACTGCACTCCAACCTTGGTGAAAGAATGAGACTCCAACTCAAAAAAAAAAAAAAGTACAGCATCCAATTAGAATTGAGTATATAAGGCATTTTCATTTGTTCAGGAGGTGATGCAGCGCCAAAGTTCTCTAGCAAGATCACTACCAAGAACTCATTGACTTGGGTCTAATTAAGTCTATTTTCTCTAATTTCTTTTATAGTTTTATATAATTGACCTTTTCTCACCTTAAGGTTAGCCTTTATTTACTCTTTGCAAGTTAAATTACCATGTAGATAGTAAATCTCCTTCTAAAGACACCTGTGTTTTTTGGCATTCCCAGGGTGAGGCTCAGCAAGAATCCAAAGACAAGGACCAGGGTGAAAGGTATGTGTCAGAAATGGAAGACCAGCTACCTTCAGGCAAGTGTGATGATGCCTCCAGCATTCAGGAGACTTCCCTAGTGGATATCCTTTATAGCCATGCTATCCCCTCAAAGCTGTAAGTATAGATTTTTACCCAAGGGTGTTAAGATTTGTACTTTTGCTTCTGTTTCTGTTTGAATCTTGGTTACCATGAAATGGATTACTCGTTTGTTTTTTAACATGGAGTCTCATTCTGTTGCCCAGACAGGAGTGCAGTGGCATGCTCATGGCCACCCCAGTGTCAACCTGCTGGCTCCAGTGATCCTTCCGCCTCAGCCTTCCAAGTAGCTGGAACTACAAGCTATGCTACCAAGCCCAGCTAATTTTTTATTTATTGTAGAGGCAAAGTCTCTCCAAGTTGCCCAGGCTGGTCTCAAACCTGCAGGCTTAAGCAGTCCATTCGCTCAGCCTCCCAAAGTGCTAGAATTACAGGCTGAGCCACCGAGCCCAGCTGATTACTTTAATAAGTTTTTAAAAAGGGAATTGGAGTAGGAAATTTAAAAAATAGAAGTAATTATAATTTTAACACCATATAGATAGAAGTGTATATTTTTCCATTTCATCAACATAAAGAATCTCTTTCAAGGCCAAGGGCAGTGGCTCACACCTGTAATCCCAGCACTTTGGGATGCAGAGGCAAAGGATCGCCTGGAACCAGGGATTCGAGATCAGCTTGGGCAACTTGGTGAGACTTTACCTCTACAATAAATCAAAAAATTAGCTGGGCGTGGTGGCATAAGTCTGTAGTTTCAGCTACTTGGAAGGCTGAGGTAGAAGGATCACCTGAACTCAGCAGGTTGAGGCTGCGGTGGCTGTGAGCATGTCACTTCACTCCAGCCTGGGTGACAGAGTGAGACTCCAACTCAAAAAAATAATAATCTCTTTCAAAAATAATTTTCCTCTCTAATTACTAGCTTAATTTGTTTAGGACACATTGTTAAGTAAGACTGTTTCTTAGGTCTAATATTATACAAACTATACCTCTTTTAAAAATACTGAAGACTGGGCACTGTGGTTCATGTCTGTAATCCCAACACTTTGGGAGGCCAAGGCAGGAAGATGACTTGAGGCCAGGAGTTCAAGACCAGCCTTGGGCCACTATTTTGTTAAGCGCTGGCCAGGCCTTGTGTTAAGCACTAGCTGTGGCCACCATGTTTTCTTAGCTTTGCGTCCCCCCCTCAACCCCTTCCTTGGGGACGTGACTTCCCTCTCTCTCTCTGTCTCTCTGTGTCTGTCTGTCTGTCTCTCTCTCTCTCTCTTTTTGAGTCAGAATCTCACTGTGTTGCCCAGGCAGCAGTGAAATGGCATGCTCACGGGCACCACAGCTTTGACCTACTGGGCTCAGTGATCCTTCCACCTCAGCCTTTCAAGTAGCTGGAGCTACAGGTGCATGCGCCCAAGTCCGGCTAATTTTTATTGGTTTATTGTAGAGATAAAGTCTTGCCATGCCAGGCTGGTCTCGTACACCTGGGCTCAAGCAATCCTCTTGCCTCCACCTCCCAAAGTACTGGAATTACAGGGCATGAGCCACTGTGCCCGGCCTCTAATTTACTTTCTAAATAAACTATATTTTCCAATCTAAAAAAACCCAAAAAACATCAGCCTTAGCAATATAGTGAGATGCCATCTCAAAAAAAAGTGAATAAAAAATTAACTGGGCATGGTGGTGTGTGCCTGCAGTCCCAGCTACTTGAGAGGCTGAGGCAGGAAGATCGCTTGAGCCCAGACTTTGAGGCTACGGTGAGCTATGATTGTCACTGCACTTGAGACCATGTCTTAAAAAACAAAACAAGCCGGGTATGGTGGCTCATGCCAGTAATTCCAGCACTTTAGGAGGTAGAGGTGAGAGGACTGCCTGAGCCCAAGTGTTGGAGACTGGCCTGGGCAACTTGGTGAGACTTGTCTCTACAATAAATAAAAAAATTAATCGGGCATGGTGGCACCAGTCTGTAGTTCCAGCAACTTGGAAGGCAGAGGCGGAAGGATCGCCTGAACCCAGCAGGTCAAGGCTGCAGTAGCATGAGCGTGCCACTGTACTCCAGCCTGTGTGACAGAGTGAGACTCCAACTCAAAACAAACATACAAAAACAAATAAAAATAGTAAAACTGCTCTTAAAAACTTGGAATTAAAAATTACTTTGAGGCCGGGCTCGGTGGCTCAGCCTGTAATCCCGCGCTTTGGGAGGCTGAGGTGAGTGAATTGCCTGAGCCCATGGGTTCAAGACCCGCCCGGGTGACTTGGCGAGACCTCATCTCTACAATAGATCAAAAATTAGCCGGGTGTGGTGGCACGCGCCTGTAGTTCCAGCTACTTGGAAGGCTGAGGCAGAAGGACTGCCAGAGCCCAGCAGGTGGAGGCTGTGATGCCTGGGAGCATGCCACTGCACTCCAGTCTGGGCGACAGGGTGAGACTCCGACTCAAAAAAAAAAAATTACTTTGAAGTTTATGGTTTCTTGTTTCTTTTTCACATATCTGAGGGAATTGTTTATATAACTGTCTCATCATTTTATAGATAATTATGCAACTAAAGAGCAAATTTTAGAATCTTAATTTTTTTAAGTGAAGTGGATTACTTTTTAAATGAGAAAAACAAAGTTATTTTTGTTATGGTAATAAATAGTTCTTTTTCTGGGTCTGATATTGGACCCATCTATTGAGAGAATATAGTGTGAATTGTTTGTTCTTTTTTTTTCACTACATCCCACATCCACCTACGTTGTCTGTGGGAAGACAAAATCAATAATTATTCCAGCATTCTTTTGTTTAAGGTATAGCTGAACCATGCACATATGTCTTTTAAACAGCATGTTTCAATTTTTGCTGAAAACCTAATAGGTGAAGTAAGACTTTATTTGCTTTTCTGTAACTCCCTGTGTAAGTGTGAGCAATTGAGAGCTGAGATGGCATATGGTGACTATACCCATAGTAGGAAATCTGCAGTTTGAAACATTTTATCTCATGACAATTCAGCCTCTTGGAAGGCAAACTCCTCAACATCCTTATCTTAGAATTTAGGTTAAATATGAAACCTTTATTAGAAAGATATTAGTAATTAAATCTGCTGGCCAGATACTTTAAGGGGAGATAGAAAGCTTCAGATGTTAATTAGGAGCACTATTGAGAAAACCTCATTACCACCTGGGAGAGGCAGAATACTATTTGTGAAGTTGCTGTCTCTTTGCTGTCATATTTCATCCTGTAGGACTGATCTAAACCGGGGTGACCTTGTTCAGGATCATTTGCTATTTAAGAAGACTCTCCTGCCAGTTTGGAAGATGATTGCTAGTCACAGGTAAGTCACCAAAGTGGCAATAGGATTATGTTCAAAACTGAGCCAAAAACACATATTAGGGCCTAAGAATAAAGGGAGATTCCACATATGAGCCATAGTTGTGTGGCAGATCCTGTATCTAATCCTGGGCTGAGTGTGGTGACTCACACCTATAATCCCAGCACTTTGGGAGGGGAGGATTACTTGAGTCTAGGAGGTCGAGACCAGCCTGGGCAACATAGCAAGACAATATCTCTACAAAAAATAAAAAAATTAGCTGAGTCTGGTGGCACACACTGGAAGTCCCAGCTACTCTTGAGGTTGAGGTGGGAGGCGTGCCTGAGCCCAGGAGGTCAAGGCTGCAGTGAGCTGTGATTGTGCACTACAGCCTGGGAAGGAGTGAGACACTTGACCCAAAAAAATAATTAAAAGTCTGGTTTATCTGTAATAAGTATCCACAGCTGCTTTCACAAGCCTACATAAGAAATAGTTGCAGCTGGGCTCGGTGGCTCAGCCTGTAATCCCGCGCCTTTGGGAGGCTGAGGTGAGTGGATTGCCTGAGCCCCGCGGGTTTGAGACCCGCCTGGGAAGCGAGACCTCATCTCTACAATAAATCAAAAAATCAGCCGGGTGTGGTAGCGCACGCCTGTAATTCCGGCTACTCAGAAGGCTGAGGTGGAAGGATCACCGGCGCCCAGCAGGTCGAGGCTGCGGTGACTGGGAGCAGCCACTGCACTGCAGTCTGGGTGACAGAGTGAGACTCCAACTCAAAAAAAAAAAGAAATAGTTGCTGTGCCATTTGAAGTGCCTCTAGAAGTTGGTTCCTGTTACGTATGTTACAATTCATATTTAAATTTTGTCTGCCTTCTTTCAATATGGCTGATTCTCTTTTTCCACGGAGATGGCCTCAGGCACTTTGAACAAATTTCTGAGCCCTAAATCAGTATATTATTATAATAGTGGTTATAAATAAAAATTAAATATCTTATGGTGGGGTTGTTTTTTTTTTTTTTAAACTCATTGTGTTTGGCAAGAGGGAACTAATAGATTTCTTTTTTTTTTTTTTTTTTTTGAGTTCGAGTCTGAGCCCTAAATCAGTATATTATTATAATAGTGGTTATAAATAAAAATTAAATATCTTATGGTGGGGTTGTTTTTTTTTTTTTTAAACTCATTGTGTTTGGCAAGAGGGAACTAATAGATTTCTTTTTTTTTTTTTTTTTTTTGAGTTCGAGTCTTACTCTGTCGCCCAGACTGGAGTGCAGTGGCATGCTCCCAGCCACCGCAGCCTCGACCTGCTAGGCACTGGCGATCCTTCTGCCACAGCCTTCCAAGTAGCCAGAACTACAGGTGCACACTACCATGCCTGGCTGATTTTTGATTTATTGTAGAGATGAGGTCGACAAGTTGCCTGGGTGGGTCTCACACCTGCAGGCTCAGGCAATCCACTTGCCTCAGCCTCCCAAAGTGCTGGGATTACAGGCTGAGCCACCGAGCCCAGCTTAGATTTCTTGCCATCTGCATTCTCCTAAGGGAGGTCTAATAAGGACTGAGCCATGCTCTGTAGTTTTAACTGTTCTTGGTCAGTTACTCTTCTCACTTAGAGTGACTTGCCATGGTTTCTTCATCTTCTCTGGGTTTGTTCCGTAACAGGTTCAGCAGCCCTTTTCTGAAGCCTGTGTCAGAAAGGCAGGCCCCAGGTTACAAGGATGTGGTGAAAAGGTCAGTGGAAAAGGGGTCAAGAAAGGTTGGTTGCTTTTATATCTGCCTTTTCATTTTTTATTCCCCATCTACTAGATTATTTATTTTATTTATATTACTTACAAACTCAAGATATATTTTGTAGCCAAACAAATTTGTAAAGTTGTTGAACTCAGTAACTTTATTTGAGAAGGAATGTAGGGAAAAAAAGGATGATATAGGCTTTTTATTTCTTTATTTTGCAGTATTGACTTCTAAGCAATTTGATCCATTCATTATAATCTTTTTTTTTTTTTTTGAGTTGTGGTCTCCCTCTGTCACCCAGGCTGGAGTGTAGTGGCACAAACACTGTTCACTGCCACTTCAACCTTCTGATTTTAGGTTATCCTCCTGCCTCAGCCTCCTGAGTAACTGGGACTATAGGTGTGCACCACTACACCTGGCTAAGTTTATCTTTTTGTGGAAACGTGGTCTCGCTGTGTTGCCCAGGCTGGTCTTGACTTCCTGGGCTCAGGCAGCCCTCACACTTTGGCCTCCCAAAGTGCTGGGATTACAGACATGAGCTACCATGCCAGGTTTATAATTTTTTTCTTTATTCAGAGGGGAAAATGGCTTATAATCTTAAATTAGCCTTTTGATAGTTTTTGACACTGTTCTTTTAGAGCAAAACTTGCCATTCAGGCAATTACTTATAGGTATGCTAAGGCAAAAATGTTAACCCAAATAGAAGTTATAAATATCGGATGCTTGTATATTTGGATTTGTATGGCAGAGGCCATCTAAAATGCTGTCATAAAGCATTGTGTAAAAGATCATGATGGGACCTCTGGGGACTGTCTTTGTTTGTGCTGCTGTAACAAAATACCACAGACTGGGTAATTTATAAACAATAGAAATGTATTTCTTATAGTTCTGAGGCTAGGAGTTCCAAGATCGAGGTGTTGATAGGTTTACTCTCTGCTTCCACGATGGTGCCTTGCTGCATCCCCCAGAGAGGATGAACATTGTGTCCTCACATGGCAGAAAGGACAGAAGGGCAAGAGGGCACCCTCTTCAATCCGGAGCCCTTTTACAAGGATACTAATCCATTCATGAGGGTAGAGCCCTTATGACTTAATTACAAATAATAATTTATCTTAATATTCTCTTGATTATTTTTTCATTGCCATAAAAATCATTCTTAGCTTTGATTTATGCAGTTAAAGTAGATTAAATACGTAACATGTGACCGCACATTGTAAATAGCCAGTTACTACTGTGTGATAAACTGATCATCAGAGCTTTTTTTTTTTTTTTTTGAGTAGGAGTCTCACTCTGTCGCTCAGGCTGGAGTGTAGTGGCATACTCATGGCCACCGCAGCCTCAACCTGCTGGGCTCAGGTGATCCTTCCACCTCAGCCTTCCAGGTAGCTGGAATTACAGGCATGCGCCACTACACCTAGCTAATTTTTTTTTTATTTATTGTAGAGACCAGGTCTTGTCAGATTGCTCAGGCTGGTCTTGAATCCCTAGACTCAGGCAGTTCTCCCACTTCCACCTCCAAAAGTGCTGGGATTACAGGTGTGAGCCACTGCACCTGGTCATCATTGGAGCTCTTTACAACTTTGGGACCTGAGGGCAAAACTCCTCCTACAGTAGTAGAGTGTAGTAGCTTTGCCTGTGGGCTCTGGAGTCGGGCGGCCTCTGAATTAGAATCCAGGTTGTGCAACTTTGGTTGAGTACTTCTTTAGATTTCAGTTCCCTCATATGTCAAATGGAGATAATAATGGTACCTACCTTATAGGTTTATTGAGAAGAATAAGTGAATTAATATAGAGAGTGCCTAGCATAGTGCTTGGCCTAGTGTAAACAGTCAAATGTTAACTGCTCCTGCTGTTTTATTATCTGATGGTGGTTGTTATCTTTGCTACTTTGTTATTTTCATTAAGAACTGGTTAGTTCTCCAAGAGAGTGTGTTAGGTTACCCCATGTTCCACATGAAGGTTTGATTTCCTTTGGTTTCTCTTGGCCACTTGCAGACCCATGGACTTAACTAGCCTGAAGAGAAATCTGTCTAAGGGACGAATTCGCACCATGGCTCAGTTTCAGAGGGATCTGATGTTGATGTTCCAAAATGCTGTGATGTACAATGACTCTGACCATCACGTGTACCATATGGCTGTGGAGATGCAGCGAGAAGTCTTGGAGCAGGTTCAGGTATGTGGAGAGCTATAAGAAAAGGGAGTGTAACCTCTGGAATCTGATTTCTGGAAGTATATGAGAAGAAAGGTGATGCTGAGGTGACTTTGTGTTCCCAGAGTTTATCTTTAAAGGTGATTCAAGACCCTGAAGGATTGATATTGTGCCTGCTGGTTTAGAAAAAACCCTGAGCTGCCAGGTGCAGTGGCTTAAGCCTGTAATCCCAGCACTTTGGGAGGCCAAAGTGAGAGGACTGCCTGAGCCCATGGATTCAATACCAGCCTGGGCAACTTGGCGAGCCCTCATCTCTACAATAAATTAAAAAATTAGCCGGGCATGGTAGTGCATGCCTGTAGTTCTGACCACTTGGAAGGCTGAGGTGAAAGGATCATCTGAGCCCTGTGAGTTGATGCTGGGGTGGCTATGAGCATGCCACTGCACTCCAACTTGGGTGAGGGAGTGAGACTCCAACTCAGAAAAAGAAAAGAAAAGAGAAAACTCTGAACCTCAGTAGGTCCAGCTTTAATAGATAGTGAAGTAGTCTAGGAAGCCAGGCAGCAGTGAGGAGCTTTTAAAAGAGATGGAATGGTAATGGGAGTTCCTGCTTCCAGAGCTTCAAGTCAGAGAACTAAACATGCACACTAGAGACTGGAGTGGCTTTCTATTTTTTGGTTATTACATCTGTTTATATTAACATGTGTTCACACTTTCCCAGCTTTAGGGGATAAGATACAGTAGTTAGAAGACATTTGAGGGTTTCTCTTCTGTGCAGCATCTTTTTTTTTTTTTTTTGAGTTGTTGGAGTCTCACCCTGTCACCCAGGCTGGAGTGCAGTGGCACAGTCACAGCCACTGCAGCCTCAACCGGCTGGGCTCAGGTGATCCTTCAGCTTCAGCCTTCCAAGTATCTGTAACTACAGGCATGCACCACCATACTCGGCTAAATTTTTAAAAATTTATTGTAGAGATGAGGTCTCGCAGTTGCCCAGGTTGGTCTTGAACCCATGGGCTCAGGCAGTCCTCTCACCTCAGCCTCCCAAAGTGCTGGGATTATAGTCGTGAGCCATCAGACCCAGCCCGGCATCATATTTTAAAGAAAAAAATATAGTGGAATCTATTTGCCAAAAAATAAAGCTGTATTCAATCCATTGTTGCTTTTAAGATTTGTAGCTTGTTATCTGTGTCTTAACCCCATAGGTGCTGAGTATTTGGTTAGACAAAAGGAAAGACTTAAGTAGTCCAGAATGAGAACCAGCCAACTCAGTGGATGATGAAAACCTGTTTTGTTAACCTGAAGCTGCTATCCTAACCTCTTCTGGAGTGTGAACCCTCCCCGAGACTCTGGAACCCTCCCTGAGACTCTGACTCAGAGAAGATCCCAGTATTTGTTTACCACATCTTTGTTGTCTTTTCTCATAAAAGTCATGCCTTAACTCACAACTAAGGAGTCAAAGATGCCTGTGGACATAATGTAAAGAAAAAAGGGGGAAACTGAGATTTGGATTTATGCCATAAATGTTGCCTACATCTTTGTTTCAGAGACTGAATTTAGAGACAATTAGATCAAACCTTTTACTAATGCGTTGCAAATAAATGTCATCTCACAAACCAAATACTGCTTTTTAGTGATTACAGAAACTGGGAATAGAGGGAACAGCATCATCTGGTGAAATGAGGATGGTATTTGACATGGGTTCTCTTACATACAGCGTCTGGAAGTGGATGGAGAGGTCTGTGATTTGTCTCATTATTCATAAAGTGGGGATAATTAAAACATCTTTCAAAAGGGCAGATGGATGAAATAAGATAAATTATGAGGAAAACGCTGGAAAACATCCAGTGCTGTAAGATTCACAAGGAGAATTTAAAAAAATGATTGTTGATGCCAGGCACTGTGGATGATACCTGTAATTCCAGCACTTTGGGAGGCTGAGATTGGAAAATTGCTTGAGCCCAGGAGTTGGAGGCTTCAGTGAGCCACGATCCTACCACAGCACTCCAGTCTGGGCAACAGAGTGAGACCTTGACTTAAGCCAAAATAAACAAAATGACTAGCTGGCAGGCTCCCTTTCTTGGTTCAAACCGACGAGGGTGGGGAACAGCGTTGCTGAGAATGGCCCTCAGCAGCCACCGTCCGCAAGCTGGGCGTCACGTCTCTCAGCAACAGGTCGTGGTGGCACCAGAGGGCGGTGCTGAGGTGAGTGCTCAAGAGGGTCCCGCACGAATTTGCAGGGGTTGCTGGAGGTCCCCGAGGGCCTGGGGACCCTGCTTTCCAATTAGCCTCTTGTACGTGGAGTGGCCCCTCGCGGGGCGTGGTCCCTTCACTAAGAGCCCGAGGCCTCCCTCCCCCACTGCCTAGTGCCCGGCCCTGGGTGGCCCCTAGGCCTTGTCGCGCACGAGACCCTTCGTCCTTCCTGCCTTGCCTCGGTGAAGGTGGGTAGGAAAACCCTGGGCTCGGTTGGGACGTAGCAGAATCTCGTTAGGGCCCCGCGGGTAGAAAAACATATGGCATTTTCTATCTTAAAAATAAGTAAAGCGAGCCGGGCTCGGTGGCTCAGCCTGTAATCCCGCGCCTTTGGGAGGCTGAGGTG
>NW_007248082.1:255907-262088 GCF_000164805.1 Carlito syrichta | reverse complement strand
CTGAGGTGAGTGGATTGCCTGAGCCCGCGGGTTCGAGACCCGCCTGGGCAGCGAGACCTCATCTCTACAATAAATCAAAAAATCAGCCGGGCATGGTAGCTCATGCCTGTAATTCCGGCTACCCGGAAGGCTGAGGCGGAAGGATCGCCAGAGCCCAGCAGGTCGAGGCTGCGGTGGCCGGGAGCGGCCATTGCACTCCAGTCTGGGCGACTGAGTCAGACTCCAACTCAAAAAAGAAAAAAATAAATAAAAAATGAAGTTAGTAAAGCGAAGTCCCCAATGTTGCTATTCGTAGTCACAACTACATTGAATTTGGGACGGGATGCATGTCATTGCAGTTGATATCTGCCAAGAAACGGTCAATTTGTCTCCGAAGATCCAGGATGGAGATATCAATGCCCCCACCTCAGATATATGTAGAAAAAACTCTGGCCATTATCAAACCAGATATTGTTGACAAAGAGGAAGAGATTCAAGACATTATTCTCAGATCTGGATTCACCATTGTTCAGGTAACTTTTGGGCATATGATCAACACTTTTTTTCCTTTACTCTTAAAAAAAAAAAAACTTATGTAAATGTGCCTATCCACTTAGGTCCTTAGCATTAAGCATTAAATTTAGATTTAAAAAAATTTTTTTTAATTTTAATTTTTTTTTTTTTTTGAGTTGGAGTCTCACTCTGTCGCCCAGACTGGAGTGCAGTGGCTGCTCTCAGCCATCGCAGCCTCGACCTGCTGGGCTCCGGCGATCCTTCCGCCTCAGCCTTCCGAGTAGCCAGAATTACAGGCATACTCTACCATGCCTGGCTGATTTTTTGATTTACTGTAGAGAAGAGGTCTTGCTGCCCAGGCGGGTCTTGAACCCGCCGGCTCAAGCAATCCACTCACCTCAGCCTCCCAAAGGCACGGGATTACAGGCTGAGCCACCGAGCCCGGCTTAGATTTTGTTTTGTTTTGTTTTGTTTTTTGAGTTGGAGTCTCACTCTCTCACCCAGACTGGAGTGCAGTGGTGGCTCTTGGCCACGGCAGCCTCGACCTGCTGGGCTCCGGCAATCCTTCCGCCTCAGCCTTCCAAGTAACTGGAATTACAGGTGCGTGCTGCCATGCCCAGCTAATTTTTTGATTTATTGTAGAGATAAGGCCTCACCAAGTTGCCCAGGCGGGTCTCGAACCCGCGGGCTCAGGCAATCCTTTCACCTCAGCCTCCCAAAGTGCTGGGATTACAGGCTGAGCCACTGAGCCCGCCTTAGATTTTTTAAAAAAAATTTGAGTAGGAGTCTCACTCTGTCACCTAGGCTAGAGGGCAGTGGCACACTCCTGGCCACCTTAGCCTCGACCTGCTGGGCTCAGGCGATCCTTCTACCTCAGCTTTCCAAGTAGCTGGAACTACAGGCATATGCCACCATGCCCAGCTAATTTTTTGATTTATCAGAGACGAGATCTCACCATGTTGCCCAGACTGGTCTCGAACCCGTGTGCTGGGATTATAGGCGTGAGCCACTGCGCCTGGCCTAGGGAATCCTCGAGATTAACAACTTCATAGCATCCTGATAAATTATGAAACATTGATAAGATCAATTCAAATTGTCAGAGAGTAGAGTGAAATCCTACAACCACACAGACATTTGCTGGGTGAGGTTCTATGTGGTTGGAAAAAGAAATCACTATTAGCAGCACCAACACCAACAATATTTAGATTTATTCTTCTAAGTATAGAAATTATAGCTGGGCTTGGTGGCTCAGCCTGTAATCCCGTGCCTTTGGGAGGCTGAGGTGAGTGGATTGCCTGAGCCTGTGGGTTTGAGACCCGCCTGGGCAACTTGACAAGACCTCATCTCTACAATAAATCAAAAATTAGCCGGGCATGGTAGCGCACCCCTGTAGTTCCAGCTACTTGAAAGGCTGAGGCGGAAGGATCGCCAGAGCCCAGCAAGTCGAGGCTGCGGTGGCCGGGAGCAGCCACTGCACTCCAGTCTGGGTCTCAGAGTGAGACTCCAACTCAAAAAAAAAAAAGAAATTATATGTGATAGTTTTTACAAGTTTTTTTCCACACTTCAAAAGGATGTAAGATAAATGAAATAGACTTTTTCTTCACCTGTTCTGTCCCACCCCAAATTCCAGTCTCCACTGTGAGGTAACCACTTAACACTTTCTATCTTCCTGGAATTTTCTATGCACTTAAAAACATTTTCCCTCATAAAATCGAGCAGGTCCTTCCCTGGACCCCTTTTACGGAGTCCCTCAGGTGGCATTCCAGACCATTACCAGTAAATCCTCCTCACTCTTCCTAACTGCTGTGTAACATTCCCCTGCGTGTTAGCAGCACAGTCTATTTACTTGATCCTCTAGTGAGGAACTTTTAGGCTGTTGGTGTTTTTTTCAGTTATTACAAACATTTAATGTTTTAAGCCTTAAATTTGTTCTGCAGTTTGTAAATATTGTCAGTCTAGAGGCTTGAAAATGAATAGTTTTGTTAAGGTTTATCAGAGTTGAATATTTTTATTCTTCATTTTTGTGCTACCCTTATTTGAATTTCCAGTTTTTTAGTCTCTTATATTTATAGTGTCATATTACCTAGTCAGTGTTAAAAAGAAAACCAGGCTCGGTGGCTCAGCCTGTAATCCCGTGCCTTGGGAGGCTGAGGTGAGTGAATTGCCTGAGCCCGTAGGTTCGAGACCCGCCTGGGCAACTTGGTGAGACCTCATCTCTACAATAAATCAAAAAAATTAGCCGGGCATGGTAGCACACGCCTGTAGTTCCAGCTACTTGGAAGGCTGAGGCGGAAGGATCGCCGGAGTCCAACGGGTCGAGGCCGCGGTGGCCGGGAACAGCCACTGCACTCTAGTCTGGGTGACAGAGTGAGACTCCAACTCAAAAAAAATAAAAAGAAAAAGAAAACTTCAATTTTCAGGAAAGATACGGGATTTCAGTTGAGTTTCGAAGGATAGGTGGAGGCCGAGGGTAGGGATGGTACAAGAAAGTTGTAAGGAAATATTTAATATTTACTCAGGTAAGATAAACTTTTTAATAAATATTCTTAGGAAAACTCCAACCACTAAAAAAATTGGATCAAATAATATATACAGGATAAATTCCAAATGGATATGAGATCTAAATATTTAAGAATTAAACCATAGGCTGGTACAGTGGCTCAGGCCTATAATCCCACCACTTTGGGAGGCAGAGGTAAGAGGATTACCTGAGCCCATGGGTTCTAGACCAGCCTGGGCAACTTGGCAAGACCTTGTCCCTACAATAAATCACAAAAATTAGCTGGGTGTGGTGGCACACACCTGTATTTCCAGCTACTTGAAAGGCTGAAGTGGAAGGATCACCTAAACCCAGCAGGTCGAGACTGCAGTGGCTGTGATCATGCCGCTGCACTCCAGCCTGGGTGACAGAGTGAGACTCCAACTCAAAAAAAAAAAAAAAGAATTAAACCATATAGTTTCTAGAAGAAATCCTTAGAGTGACACAACCTTTTTTTTTCTATGACTTAAAGTCTAAGATACATAAAAGAAAAGATTGATATGCTTCTGTATGACCAAATAAACACTATAAGCAAAGTCAAAACACAAATAATAAACTTGGGGGAAAATTGCAATCTCTGTAATATATAAAGAGTCTCTTGAAAAAAAAAATGTGTCTAGTAGAAAAGGCTGGACATAGCCAGGCACGATGGCTCATGCCGATAATCCCAGCACTTTGGGAGGCTGAGGCGGGAGGATCACTTGAGCCCAGGAGTTTGAGATGAGCCTGAGGAACATAGTGGGACCTCATCTCTACCAAAAAAATCAAAAAATTAAGTGGGCATGGTGATGCGTACCTGTAGTTCCACCTACTTGGGAGGCTCAGGTGGAAGGATCACCTGAGCCCAGGAGTTTGAGGTGCAGTGAGCTATGATATTACCACTGCACTCCAGCCAGGACAACAGAGCAAGACACTGTTTCTAAAAATAAAGAAAAATATCAACAGAAAAATGGGCAAAACACATGATGGTTACAGAAGAAAAAAACAAAAACAAAAACAGGGCAACACCTTCGGGTCCCCCTCCCACTGTGGGAGCTTCTCTGTTCTCTCAAATAAATCCTGCTTTCTAAAGAAAAAAGGAAACAACAACAACAAAAAAACAGTTCTTAAACATGTGAAAAGGTGCTCAATCTTTAAATGAGGACAAGGTAAGTTTAAATTACACTGAGATACCACTTGACAAACATATAAAAGTAAATGACACAATCTCTATCAAAGGGAATCTGGCAATTATCTACCCATATAACATATAATGTATGGATTTATCATTTGATCCAGCAGTCTTACTCCTGGGAGTTTCCTGCAGAAATCTTTGTATTAGCTGGGCATAGCACCATGTGTCTACAATCCCAGCTACTTGGGAGACTGAGGTGGGAGGATTGCTTGAGGCCAGGAGTTCCAGGCTGCAGTGCTCTATGATCATAACTGGGAATAGCTACGGTGCTCTAGCCCAGGCAACATAGCAAGACTCAACTTCTAAAAATAATTACATTCTTGTATTAATATGAAGTGACATATATGCCGGTTATTTTTTGCAGCACTGTTTATTTATCAGCAAAAGATTAAAAATAACCCAGCATTAGGAGATTGGTTAAATAAACCCTGGCAAACTCACCAAATTGAATACTATGCAAGGAACCTCTCTCTAACAACTTTTTATGATAGAAACAATATATTCATGTTGGCCAATATTTACAAAATGAAATGTTGGAGGATAAATAAACATTTAAAAAATGGTTGCCTATTTAGGGCAGGAATAACAGGGTAGATTGATACAGGGATAAGAGTGATTTTTCAGTATATACCCTTTTATTTTGCTTTGAATTTTTTAATGCTGTAAGTATATTATCCATTAACTTTAGAAAAAGCAATTAGATGAAGCATACAAATAAAGATATCCTATTTAAGTTTGTTTAAAAAAACTCATTTTAAAAACATTTAGTGAAACTTTATCATTAGGTAGTTAGGGTTAATTATAAATTTTAAATTAGTATAAGGCCAGGCGCGGTGGCTCAAGCCTATAATCCCAGCACTGGGGGCAGAGGCGAGAGGGTTGCCTGAGACCAGGGGTTTGAGACCAGCCTGGGAAACTTGGTAAGACCTCATCTCTACAATAAATCAAAAACTTAGCTGGGTATGGTAGCACACATCTAACTACCTGGAAGGCTTAAGCGGAAGGATCACCTGAGTCCAGCAGGTTGAGGCTGCGGTGGCTGTGAGCATGCCACTGCACTCCAGCCTGGGTGACAGAATGAGACTCCAAATAAAAAAAATAAACATTACAAATAAAATTAATGTAACCAGCCTGGGCAGCATATGAAGACCCCTTCTCGTGAAAAAATTAGCATAAATATACGTAAAATTTCAGACCAAAGAAGACCATGATGTATTGTACCTTTCTTTCATCGTTTTTTCTTTTTTGCTTTATTTGCAGGAAAATACACATAATATTTATCATTTTAACCATGTTTAAGTGTACAGTACAGTTCAGTTGCATTACGTGCATTCACATAGTTGTACAACCACCACCACTATCCAACTTTAGAACATTTTCATCTCAAACTGAAACACTGCTCATTAAACAATAACTTCGGGTTCTCCTTTTCTGGTAACTGCCCCTGGTAACAATTATTATACTTTCTGTCTTAAGGAATTTGCCTGTTCCGGTCAAATCTTGTATGATTTGTGAAGACATGCAAGTTTTGTCCTTTGTACTTGTATACTTTTAAAATAGGCTTTAATATAGTTGAGAGTTCATTGAACTTGAAGCTTTGTCTCACTTAGAGAAAACCTTCTAAAAAATTATCTTTTCAGTAGGTGGCAGTGTTTCCTTTGTTACAAACCAAGGATTCCGTTCCAATAGCATTTGACACCATTGCTTCTCTTTGTGAAAATATTCAAACTAATTTCAAAATATTTCACCTGATCTAATTTTATTTATTTATTTGAGTTGGAGTCTCACTCTGTCGCCCAGACTAGCGTGCAGGGACCGCTCCCGGCCACCACAGCCTCGACGTGCTGGGCTCCGGTGATCCTGCCGGCTCAGACTTCCAAGTAGCCAGAACTACAGGCGCGCGCTACCATGCCCGTCTAATTTTTTTGATTTAATGTAGAGATGAGGTCTCGCCAAGTTGCCCAGGCGGGTCTCGA
>NW_007248082.1:253698-255782 GCF_000164805.1 Carlito syrichta | reverse complement strand
CCCGTGGGTTTGAGACCCGCCTGGGCAGGGGAGACCTCATCTCTACAATAAATCAAAAAATCAGCCGGGCTTGGTAGCGCGTGCCTGTAGTTCCAGGTACGTGGAAGGCTGAGGCGGAAGGATTGCCAGAGTCCAGCAGGTCGAGGCTACGGTGACTGGGAGTGGCCACTGCACTCCAGTCTGGGCGACAGAGTGAGACTCCAACTCAAAAAAAAAAAAAAATTAGCTGGGTGTGGTGGCGCGTACCTGTAGTTCCAGCTACTTGGAAGGCTGAGGTGGAAGGATCGCCTGAGTCCAGCAGATCAAGGCTGTGGTGACCTTGAGCGTGCCACTGCACTCAACCCTGGGCAACAGAGTGAGACTCCAACTCAAAAAATAAGATAAAATAAAAATCAATAAATAAAATTATGCTGCATTGGCTAGCATACCAGAAGGTAGATTCTTCTGCTTAAGGAGCATGTGACAAATAAAGGGCTTACATTGATTTTATTTTGAAACTCAGAAAAAAACAAAAATGAAAATATTCGTAAGAATCATAAATACTTTCATGTCTTAATTTTAGATAACAAAATCAAGGATTATGTTAAATCAGGTGCTCGTATAACTTCTCACATGTTTTTTAAAATTTTTGAGTCAGGGTCTCCTCTGTCACCCAGGCTGAAGTACAGTAGCACAGTCATGGCTCACCTCGACCTCCTGAGCTCTAGGTGATCCTTCTGCCTCAGTATCCTGAATAGCGAGGACTACAGGCACATGCCACCATGCCCATCCGATTTAAAAAATTTTTTTTGTAGAGATGGGATCTCACTATGTTGCTGAGGCTGGTCTCAAACTCCCAGGTTCAAGCAGTCCACCCACTTCAGCCTCCCAGAGTATACAGGCATGAGCCACTGTGCCTGGCCTCACATATATTTTATTTCTTCACTGTGTGAATTTCAGTATGAGAACAGATGTCATCACCTTATTTATAATAACTGTTCCTTTACTATTAGAATGTTATACTTGTCCAGTAGGTCCTGTTCATATAGCAGGACTGAGCCACCTGGGTAAGCATGTTCCTAAACTTCTGGCAAAGATCTCTTTCTACAAACCAAACAATTTTACCAAGTTTTTTTTTCTTTTTTTTTTTTTTTTGAGTTGGAGTCTCACTCTGTCACCCAGACTGGAGTGCAGTGGCCGCTCCCAGCCACCGCAGCCTCAACCTGCTAGGCTCCGGCGATCCTTCCGCCTCAGCCTTCCAAGTAGCTGGAACTACAGGCGTGCGCTACCACACCCGGCTAATTTTTTGATTTATTGTAGAGATGAGGTCAGGCTGCCCAGAAGGGTCTCGAACCCGTGGGCTCAGGCAATCCACTCACCTCAGCCTCCCAAAGGCGCGGGATTATAGGCTGAGCCACTGAACCCGGCTACCAAGTTTTTGAAACCCGTGAAAACAGAGTTTTGAAAGGGACTTTAAGTGTTAAACCATGACCTATAATCCCAGCACTTTGGGAGGCCAAGGGGAGAGAATTGCCTGAGCCCATGGGTTCAAGACCAACCTGGGCAACTTGGCGAGATCTCGACTCTACAATAAATTAAAAAATGAGCTGGGCATGGTGGTGCACGCCTGTAGTCGCAGCTACTTGGAAGGCTGAGGTGGAAGGATCACCTGTGTCCACCAGGTCAAGACTGTGGTAGCCATGAGCGTGCCACTACACTCCAGTCTGGG
The DNA here is from genome assembly GCF_000164805.1 of Carlito syrichta. NCBI lineage: Eukaryota > Metazoa > Chordata > Mammalia > Primates > Tarsiidae > Carlito > Carlito syrichta. The sequence continues at coordinate 254,074 of NW_007248082.1, read as the reverse complement.
CAACAGAGTGGGACCGCAACTCAAAAAAAAAAAAAAAAAAGTTAAATCATTTGGTAAAATTCACACTATACTCCCAGGAAAATGTAACCCATTTTAGGAAGATGAATTTCTGCCTTAATCATGGAGATTTTTAACCTTCACCTATGTCTCATCACCCACCCAGCCAGAAGTTCTTCTTTAATGTTTACTTTGAATCCCTCTGTTATGTTTTAAGCTTTTTCCCTCCTGATCCACATTTAATGGGATTGAAAAGCAGCAGTAAACCGGGCTCGGTGGCTCATCTTGTAATCCCTCCTGCGCTTTGGAAGGCTAAGGTGAGTGGATTGCCTGAGCCCGCGGGTTCGAGACCCGCCTGGGCAGCCAGACCTCATCTCTA
>NW_007248082.1:250483-253495 GCF_000164805.1 Carlito syrichta | reverse complement strand
TTTTTTTTTTTTTTTTTGAGTCAAAGTCTCACTCTGTTGCCCAGGCTGGAGTGCAGTGGCCTGCTCACAGTCACTGTAATCTCAACCTGCTGGGCTCAGGTGATCCTTCTGCTTCAGCTTTCCAAGTAGCTGGAGCTACAGGCTCACACTACCACGCCCAGCTAATTTTTGGATTTATTGTAAAGAAGAGGTCTCACCAAGTTGCCCAGGCTAGTCTCCAACCCTGGGCTCAGGAAATCCTCTTGCCTCTGCCTTCAAAAGTGCTGGGATTACAGACATGAGCCACAGTGCCTGGCATAAACTATATATATATTTTTGAGTTTGAGTCTCACTCTGTCACCCAGGCTGGAGTGCAGTGGCATGCTCATGCCCACCACAGCCTCGGCCTGCTGTGCTGAGGCGATCCTTCTGCCTTAGCCTTCCAAGTAGCTGGGACTACAGGCATGTGCCACCATGCCCGGCTAATTTTTTTGATTTATTGTAGAGATGAGGTCTTGCCAAGTTGCCCAGGCTTGGCTTAAATCCCTAGTCTCAGGCAATCCTCTCACCTTGGCCTCCCAAAGTGCTGGGATTACAGGTGTGAGCCATCAAGCCCAGTCAATTTTTTTACTGCATCACTATAACTGCATGCTCTTACTAAATACCTTAACAAGAGCAGCTCCCCAAATAACAGCACACATAGATAGGGAAAGATGAATTTGAAATAAAGTCCAGTTTTGTTAGTTGGAGTGATGAGTACTTTAAGAAGGAGATATGATAGATTTGTCATTAATAAACCATATACTGAGGGAGGCTGCCTAACGAAATATTTTTCATTTTTCTTAAGTAGGCTAAATAATTCCTCTTATTATTTACCTTATTTTTAGCATACATTTAATTATCTTTATGTCATTTCTTCATGATACAAAGGTAAACCTCAGATTTATAATCAGATTGGCACTAATTTCAAGTTATTAATGACTTATTGTGGTATCACTGAACTGTCGTTTTAAATTCTTTTGTTGACTTTATTTCTCTTATAGAGAAGAAAACTACATCTCAGCCCTGAACAGTGTAGTAACTTTTATGTGGAGCAGTATGGAAAAATGTTTTTCCCTAATTTAACCGCCTACATGAGTTCCGGACCACTTGTTGCCATGATATTAGCTAGACATAAAGCCATTTCTTACTGGAGAGAACTTTTGGGACCAAGTAATAGCTTAGTAGCTAAGGAGACATACCCAGACAGGTAATTTTCTCTGGGAGTTTGGGGGGAAATGGAATTCATTTGTGAAAATGGAAAAAAAAAAATCTGATTTCATTGTAATGAGAATTTATTTATTTATTTATTTATTTTTGAGTTGGAGTCTCACTCTGTCGCCCAGACTGGAGTGCAGTGGCTGCTCCCAGCCACCGCAACCTCGACCTGCTGGGCTCCAGCGATCCTTCCGCCTCAGCCTTCCGAGTAGCCGGAATTACAGGCATGTGTTACCACGCCCAGTTGATTTTTTTTTCTTTTGATTTATTGTAGAGATGAGGTCTCGCTGCCCAGGCAGGTCTCGAACCCTCGGGCTCAGGCAATCCACTCACCTCAGCCTCCCAAAGGCGCTGGATTACAGGCTGAGCCACCGAGCCCGGGGAGAATTTATTTTTCATTTGTAAGTTTTCCTAAATCAATGTTTTTTTGCAGGGGAGTTCCTTTTACATTTTAGCCATTCAAATGTCTGTCTTCGGCCAGGCGCAGTGACTCATGCCTATAATCCCAGGACTTGGGGAGGTTGAGGTTTGAGGATTGCCTGAGACCAGGGGTTTGAGACTAGCCTAGGCAACTTGGCGAGACCTCATCTCTACAATCAATCAAGAAAAATTAGCTGGGCATGGTGGCACATGCCTGTAGTTCCAGCTACTTGAAGGCTGAGGCAGAAGGATCGCCTGAGCACAGCAGGTCGAGACTGCAGTGGCTGTGAGTGTGCCACTGCACTCCAGCCTAGGTGACAGAGTGAGACTCCAACTCAAGAACAAAAAAATGTCTGTCTCAGGGAGTATCTGATATATTGTTGATTAACCTTATTCTCTCAACCTTTAGTTAAAATGCCACTGAAATAGGATTTTTTCATTGGGAAACTTGGGATGTCATTTAAAAAGAATAATGATAATACAGGAAGAAATTCAAATTTTCAGCATTGTCATTAATGTCTGGAAACAAGAGGACTTTGAGCTCTTACACTTTTGAATATGCATTTCTTTTTCACTTCTTACAAAACACCTCTTTCTCACCCAAGGAACTGCTATTTTCCCAATGTATTTTGAATATATTTTGATCTTCATCCAGATAGATTTAAGCTTAACTTTGACATAGATTGAAACCTTCACATGTTAGAAATGACAATGCTTTTGTAAAATTCCTAAGTAGAATGTACACATATAAAGTAAGGAAAGGATGTCAGATTAGATGGACATTGTCTCTAACTTGCTTTTAGTCTAAGGGCAATTTATGGCACAGATGACCTAAGGAATGCACTTCATGGGAGTAATGACTTTGCTGCATCAGAAAGAGAAATTCGCTTCATGTTTCCTGAAGGTGAGTTATGATGACTAATTTGTCAATTACATCTCCTTATTGTTTACTTTTATTTTTGGATATAGCAGGGAAGGAAGACAAAAGGATTTTCTCCACTATATTTTATCATATTTTCAAGTTGTAGTTACTTAAAAACTCGAGGCCACGAATGGAAAACTCCACATTTCCCTCAGAACTAAATTGTGCCCTCAAAGGAATTTAAGTTGTATTTTTTCCCCTTTTCTCTTAGACTAGACATATTCTTCTGTGTGACACTTCTTTCCTAATACTTCAGTAAAGTTTGTTACATGTGAAAAAAAAAGAATCTCTCTTGGAAATTACATTTGATTTACATCCTTTCCAGCAATTTACTGTTCCTAAGAAAGTCTCATGTAGTTGTGAAGTTAATAACTAGGCCCTTTTTTTGTTTCTATCCTTTAATGAAAATTGTAAATCTTTTTTTTTTTTTTTTT
>NW_007248082.1:248713-250463 GCF_000164805.1 Carlito syrichta | reverse complement strand
GATCCTTCCGCCTCAGCCTTCCAAGTAGCCGGAATTACAGGCATGCACTACCATGCCCAGCTGATTTTTTGATTTATTGGTAGAGATGAGGTCTCGCTGCCCAGGCAGGTCTCGAACCCGCGGGCTCAGGCAATCCACTCACCTCAGCCTCCCAAAGGCGCTGGATTACAGGCTGAGCCACCGAGCCCGGCTTGTAAATCTTTTGAAAGTAGACATACTGAGGAAGAACACAGTTTTTGGTTTGTTTTCAATAATATTTTTAGAGCAGAAAGAAAATTTGATAATTTTTGTTATAAAGAAAAAGCATGGCCGGGCTCAGTGGCTCAACCTGTAATCCCAGCACTTTGGGAGGTCGAGGTGGGTGGATTGCCTGAGCCCGTGGGTTCGAGAACCGCCCGGGCAACTTAGCAAGACCTCATCTCTACGATAAATAAAAAATTAGCTGGGCATGGTAGTGCGCGCCTGTAGTTCTGGCTCCTTGGAAGATTGAGGCAGAAGTATCGCCGGAGTCCAGTTTGTCGAGGCTGCGATGGCCAGGAGCATGCCACTGCCCTCCAGTCTGGGCGGTGGAGTGAGACTCCAACTCAAAAAAAAAAAAAGAAAGAAAAAGCAGGTAGGGCATGGTGGCTCAGCCTGTAACCCCAGCGCTTTGGGAGGCCGAGACGAGAGAATTACCTGAGCCCAGGGGTTTGAGACCAGCCTGGGCAACTTGGTGAGACCTTGTCTCTACAATAAATCACAAAAACTAACCGGGCATGGTGGTGTGCATCTGTAGTCCCAGCTACTTGGAAGGCTGAGGTGGAAGGATCGCCTGAGCCAAGTAGGTTGAGACAGTGGTCGTGCAGTGTGCCACTGCAATCCAGCCAGGGCAACAGAGTGAGACTCCAACTCAAAAAAAAAAAAGAAAGAAAAAGAAAAAAATAAAAGCATTGAACATTTTTTTTTTTGTATGTTATTTCCCCTTGTCATTTGAACATGTTCTTCAGTATTTTCTACTGAAGATTAATTCAAAGAAAACAAAACTGTCTTGGAGATTTATAATTTCCTGGGTTTTGTTTTCGTTTTTGAGATTTCACATTTATTGAATAATTTATGTGATACAACCTGAAATTTCTGAGTTCCAAATAAGTAAATTTTACTTTTTGAGCATTGATCTGTTACTTTTAACACCAACAGGCTTGGTAACAGCCTGATGCTGACCTGACAACGGATTGAAACTTTGCTCTACTGGCCCTTCAGTCTGCTTAACAATGCTTTCCTGTCATTCTCCCAGGGAAAGCCTACTCCCCTCTCTTCTGTACAATCTGAAAAATCCCTGATCCTTTTTATTTGTTTTTAGAAACAAGATGTCACTGTTACCCAGACTGTAGTGCAGTAGTGCAATCATAGCTCATTGTGACCTCAAACTCCTGGGCTCAAGTGATCCTCCTGCTTCAGCCTCCTGAATAGCTAGGACTACAGGCACATATCACCATGCCCACCTAATTTTAAAATTTTTTGTAGAGACAGGATTTCACTATGCTACCCATGATGTTCTCAACCTCCTGGCCTTAAGTGATCCTCCCACCTCAGCATCCCTAAATGCTGGAAGTCCCAGGTTCTTTTTTGTTGTTGTTTTTTGTTTTTTTGAGTTGGAGTCAAAAATACCTTGCATTGTGTACTTTTTCTTTTTTGAGTGCAGAGACTTTTTTTTTTGTTTTTTTTGAGTTGGGGTCTCACTCTGTTGCCCAGACTGGAGTGCAGTGGCCGC
>NW_007248082.1:241880-248349 GCF_000164805.1 Carlito syrichta | reverse complement strand
GGGAGCGGCCACTGCACTCCAGTCTGGGCAACAGAGTGAGACTCCAACTCAAAAAAAAAAAGATGTGTTAGAAACAAATAATCCAGAAATGAAATTAAGAAAACAATTCTGTTGCCAGGTGGGGTACAGTGCAAAACATGTGGATTCTTTGACTTGTTTCTAAAATGCATTTTAGAGCGGTTAGCAAAGTTTTCAAGCAAAATTTATTTTGAAAGTGAGAAAGAGAAAGAGAGAGGTAGGGGAGGGGACCAGCGCTAAGAAACAAGGCAGCCATAGCTCAAAGAGCCACATAGAGACAGTAGGGTTAACAAAGCAATGGCAGCTGCAGCTTGAAGTCAGTGTCTTTATTTTTTTTGAGCTGAAGTCTCACTCTGTCGCCCAGGCACTCATGGCTACCCCAGTGTAGATCTGCTGGGGGCTGGTGATCTTTTGGCTTCAGTCTGCCAGGTAGCCGGAACTACAGGTACGTGCTACTATGCCTGGCTAATTTTTGCTTTATTGTAGAGTTGAGGTCTCACCAAGTTGCCTGTGTTGATCTTGAACCCGCAGGTTCAAGCAGTCCACTCACCTTGGCTTTCCAAAGTGCTGGGATTACAGGCTGAGCCACATTGCCCAGCCCAAGTCAATGCCTTTTAAACCTTCCCTTTGATGGGGGCGGGCTGCTAAGGTGATTGGGTGGGTTTTTTTCCCCACTTCATTGCAGAGGGGCGGGTAAGCACAGGTACTGACTACAGGTGATGGACAGCAGGCAGATGGGTGGGTCGGTCACATAAGTGCTGCCATGGTAATGAGGTCTGTGTCATGAAGGTGACCAAGGACTGATTAGATTGACTGGTTTATTTTTTTTTTTTATTTTTTATTTTTTTAAGTTGGAGTCTCACTCCGTATCCCAGACTGGAGTGCAGTGGCCGCTCCTGGCCACCGCAGCCTCGACCCACTGGGCTCCGGCGATTTTTCTGCCTCAGCCTTCCGAGTAGCCGGAATTACAGGCATGCGCTACCATGCCCAGCTGATTTTTTGATTTATTGTAGAGATGAGGTCTCGCTGCCCAGGCGGGTCTCGAACCCGCGGGCTCAGGCAATCCACTCACCTCAGCCTCCCAAAGGCGCGGAATTACAGGCTGAGCCACCGAGCCCGGCTGATTAACTGGTTTATAAAACAAGCTAGGGAGAGAGTGGGGTGGAGTCTTTGACCAACAGGGAACCTGAAGGATTTTTAGTGATTTTGAGCTGAAAGTTTGGGCTATTCTATTCTTACATCTGATGGGATTTTCTTTTGATTGGCTGGCCTGTGCTAGCTACCCTGCCTCAATTCTATGTAGAAAATATTTGCAAGCCATATATCTGATAAGGAATTAATATCCCAAATATATAAGGCTCTCTTACAATTCAATGGCAAAAAAACCTTCAAAAACCTAAAACCTAAATAACCTTTAATTAAAATTGAAATCAGCATTTTGAACAGATATCTGTATTTTCATGTTCATTGCAACATTATTCACAATAGCCAAGACATGCCTACCAATGGATTAATGTGTCAAGAAAGTGTGGTATATATACACAATGAAATACTATTCAGTCATAAAAAGAAGGAAATCCTGTCATTTGTAACAATGTGTATGAAGCTGGGGGACATTATGTCAAGTGAAATAAGCCATGCACAGAAAAACCAGTACCACATGATCTCATTTATATGTGGAATCTAAAAAAATTGAACTTAGAAGTAGAAGCTGGGCTCTGTGGCTCAGCCTGTAATCCCAGCACCTTGGGAGGCCAAGGCGAGTGGGTTATCTGAGCCTGTGAGTTTGAGACCAGTCCGGGCAACTTAGCAAGACCTTGTCTCTACAATGAATAAATAAATAAATTAGCCGGGTGTGGTAGCATGCGCCCGTAGTTCCAGCTACTTGGAAGCCTGAGGTGGAAGGATCGCCAGAGCCCAGCAGGTTGACACTGGGGTGGCCATGAGCATGCCACTGCACTCCAGCCTGGGCAACAGAGTGAGATTCCAACTCCAAAAAAAAAAAAAGTAGAGTAGAAAGGGATTGTGTGTGGTGGCTCACACCTGTAATCCCAGTTCTTTGGGAGGCTAAACAGAGACGATTGCCTGAGACCAGCCTGGGCAAACTTGGTGAGACCTTGTCTCTACAATAAATAAAAAAATTAGCTGGCTGTGGTGGCACATGGCTATAGTTCCAGGTACTTGGAAGACTGAGGTGGAAGGATCACCTGAGCCCAGCACTGCACTCCAGTCTGGGTGACAGAATGAGACTCCAACTCAAACAAACAAAAAAAGCTAGGTGAAAGATTTGAATAGGCACTTCACAATGATTATATATAAATGGCTAATAAGCAAATGAAAAAGTACTCAACCTAGTTAATCAACAGGGAAATGCAAATTAAACCACAATGAGATACTACTACACACCCACTAATATGAATATAGAGGGGACAGAGAAACCAAAATCCTTACACATTTTTGTAAAATGGAACCACCACTTTTGAAAACACTTTAGCAATTTCTTTAAAAGTTAGACATGGCTGGGCACAGTGGCTCACTTCTGTAATCCCAGCATTTTGGAAGGCTGAGCCAGGAGGATCACTTGAGCCCAGGAGTTTGAGACCAGAAGTTTGAGTTTAAAGACTTCAACTTTACAAAAAAAAAAATTTTTTTTAATTGCCTGGTGCTGTAGCCTGTAATCCCAGCTACTCAGGAGGCTGAGAAGGGAGGACTACTTGAGGCCAGGAGGTCAAGGCTCCAGTGGGCCAGAATCATGCCACTGCACTCCAGCCTGGACAACAGAGTGAGACTCTGACAAAAAAAAAAAAAAAAAAAAATTAAATCTGCCATGTAACTCTTCAAACAGTTCTATCCCTAGAAATCTACCTGCCCGAGAGAAATGAAAAGATAAATTCACACAAAGACTTGCATGTGAATGCTCATCACAGCATCATTCCATAAGCCCCCAACTGGAAACAATCCAAGTGTTCATTAACTGGTGAATAAACAGAATTTGACACAACCACACAATGGAATAAAAAGAAACTCAGCAGTAAAAAGGAACAAACTACTGATATATGCTAATAATATAAATGAACCAGAAAACATGCTAAGTGAGTGAGTCCAGGCAAAAAGGACTACATCTTATATCATATTTAAAACGAATGTCCAAAAAAGGCAAATTTTTAGAAACAAAGAAGACCACTGGTTGTCTAGGGATGAGGGTGGGAGTGGGAGTGAGAACTGTAAATGGGCACAAGGGAACAATTTTTGGGGTGATGAAAACTGGATTGTGGTAATGATTGCACTACTATAAATTTACTAAAACTATGTGCGTTGTATACTTCGATGGCTAAGTTTTGTAATTTGTGAATTATACCTCAATAAAATCTTTAAATAACATTGGTTCAGTGTGGTGGCCCACACATGCAATCCCAGCACTTTGGGAGGCAAGATGGGAGGATCACGTGAGGCCAGGAGTTAGAGACCAGCCTGAGCAACATAGCAAGACTCCATTCTCTATTATAATTTTAAAGTTTTAAAATAAATTTATAGAAAATATATGAGCCGAGCTCGGTGGCTCAGCCTGTAATCCCGCGCCTTTGGGAGCCTGAGGTGAGTGGATTGCCTGAGCCCGCGGGTTTGAGACCCGCCTGGGCAGCAAGACCTCATCTCTACAATAAATAAAAAAATCAGCCGGGCGTGGTAGCGCGCGCCTGTAGTTCCAGCTACTTGGAAGGCTGAGGCGGAAGGATGGCCGGAGCCCAGCAGGTCGAGAGTGCGGGAGCGGCCACTGCACTCCAGTCTGGGCGACAGAGTGAGACTCCAACTCAAAAAAAAAAAAAAAGAAAAGAAAATAGATGACATCCCTGCCTTCATGGAGCTTACAGTCTAGCATTTGGTAGAAAACCATTAAACAATAATTACTTATATAATTGCATAGTTGAAGGAGACAAAAGGCATAAGCTGACAAGTTCCTTATGTCTTAAAAAAAATAAGCTTGACAAGGTCCTTGTGTTCCTGGCCTGGCTCCAACAGGAGCTTACCCAGTATCTCCTTCCCTCGATGTTTGCCCCTAGGAATGTTGATTTAGTAGAATTCAGGTGGTGTGACCTCTGGTCTGCGTAGGCTGGATGTAGCCTGCTTCGATAATAACTTTACTCAGAACTTCAAAAAACACAGATGTTAATGACTCACAAAAAAACAAAGACGTCAGTGCTATAGTAAGCTTGCTGAGAAAGTCGTAAACATTAACTTTTTCCCAGCTGATGCCAGCATTAAAATATTTCTTGTTTATGTAGTTTTGCCCTACATAAAAAAACATGCTGTGAGGATAAACTTGCTCTCACCTACTGAGGCAAGAGACCTCCCAATCCTGCCGTTCTTTGTCTTTCTTTTCTCATTTTCCCCCCCCACCTCAGGCCCTGCTCTACGGAGGAGAGCACATAGTCACAAGGCAGATAGAGGTTATGAGAAACTATAATAAAGACCTGTCTGAGAAAGAGACATTTTAGCTGAGATCCAAGGAATAAGTAGCAGCTAATCAAAGTAAAGGAAAGAACACTTTAGTAGAAGGAACAAGGGCTGGACATGGTTGCTCATGCCTATAATTCCAGGGAGGCTGAGGGAGGAGGAGGATTGCTTGAGCCCAGGAGTTTGAGACCAACGTAGGCAATGTAGGTGAATCCTCAGTTCTATCAAAAAAAATTTTTTTAATGAGCTGGACATGGTGGCACATATCTGTAGTTCCAGCTACTCAGGCAGCTGAGGCGGAAGGATTGCCTGAACCCAGGAGGTCGAGTCTGCACTCCAGCCTGGGTGACAGAATGAGACGCTGACTCAAAAAACAAAACAAAAAAAGGAAAACAAATTAGCATATTCTTCTCAAGTCATGTGCAGGAAAGAACATGGCACAATCTAGAAACTGGAAAAAAATCAGGTGGAAGGGAAGCATATGGTGACCTTGGAGAGGTAAGTAGAAGTTACTTGGTGCAGATTCTCGTGGGCCGTGATCTGTAGTTCTGTCTTGACTATAAGTGCAATGAGGAGGTACTGAAGCATTTTAAGAATGGGAGTAATGTGATCAGATTTTCCATTTTTAAAATACTACAAAGGGCCTGGGCACAAGCAACAGTGAACATGATGAACATATGGTCTCTACCTACATGGAACTTAGTAGAAGAGACAGATGACAGACATATATAACCAAAATAAAATTACAACAGTAACTGATGCTGTCAAGAGAAACTAATAGAAACCAATAGGAAAGGAAGTGTTTGCCCATTTCCTAGGCTTTCCTGGCATCCTGGCAAGGACTCCCATTGTTAGTTCTTGTCTAACCTTCCTTGCCTAGCTGTAGTCAAATGAAATCCATCTTCCCACTCTCCTTTCCCTTGGGGTCAGTGAAGATTCAGCTCTGCACACATGGGACTGGTAGCCTCATTTTCTTATCTTTAGCAAAGGCAGCACAGGATCAACCTCCAAAGATCTGCTACAACTTATAAAATACATTTCTTTTTGTATAAATATATTCTTTTTTAATATTGTAATTCTGGTTCACTTACATAGAGTTCAAATAAGGCTAAAAAGACTAAAATTTTCCAGTCTTACATAATTTATTTTTTAATCTAAAAAATTACAGGAATATTAATATACATTATTATAGGTGGAAATAGGTTTTTCATTTTTACTAGTGTATAAGAGAACAAGAACTATGTATTACTGTTTATCTGTGCTACCTTACGAAGTACCTGCCTTTGTCGAACAAATGAATTGATCTCCTAGTTTTACATGTTTATTCATTTTGTTGTTGTTGAGATATGGGGGGTCTAGCTTTGTTGGCCAGGCTGGTCTCCAACTCCTGGTCTCAAATGATCCTCCCACCTCAGTCTCCCAAAGTGCTGGGATTATAGGTGTAAGTCACTGCACCTGGCCTCATTCGTATTTTTAAAATAACATTGTCCATTATAAAATAATACTTATTTACTTTTAAAAAATGGGAATACAAGCCGGGCTCGGTGGCTCAGTCTATAATCCCGCGCCTTGGGAGGCTGAGGTGAGTGGATTGCCTGAGCCCGCGGGTTTGAGACCTGCCTGGGCAATTTGACAAGACCTCATCTCTACAATAAATCAAAAATTAGCCGGGCGTGGTAGCGCACGCCTGTAGTTCCAGCTACTTGGAAGGCTGAGGCGGAAGGATCGCTGGAGCCCAGCAGGTCGAGGCGCAGTGGCGCGGAGCAGCCATTGCACACCAGTCTGGGTGACAGTGAGACTTCAACTCAAAAAAAAAAAAAAAAAGGGAATACAAAAAGGATATAGTTGAGAAACAATCAGAATCATGTAAATGACTACTACTAGCATTTTGATAAGTTTCCTGCTAGTCTTATGCAGATTTATTTGTATGTGTGCACTTGTGCATTTTTGAACAAACAAGCTATATATCTCTGTTTCTTTTTTTTTTTTTTTCAGTTGG
>NW_007248082.1:232331-241750 GCF_000164805.1 Carlito syrichta | reverse complement strand
TTTTTTCTTAATTGTAGAGATGAGGTCTTGCCAAGTTGCCCGGGCGGGTCTTGAACCCACGGGCTCAGGCAATCCACTCACCTCAGCCTCTCAAAGGCGAGGGATTACAGGCTGAGCCACCAAGCCCGGCTGTTTCCTTTTTTTTTAAACTTAATGAGTACTTCTTATGGCATAAAAAGTTCTTTGAAGGCATCCATTTTAGTAACTGCAATATTTAGTCACTTATATTTGCTTTAATGGGAATACATTTGTATTTGCAGTGGTTGTTGAGCCTATTCCAATTGGACAAGCTGCTAAGGACTATTTAAATGTATATGTCACACCAACTCTGCTGGAAGGACTCACAGAGCTTTGTAAGCAAAAACCGGCGGATCCTTTAGTAAGCAATCTTTTATTCACACTAAAGAATACTGTCTATAGTTTTTGGTTTAAGACATTGTATCTTTGAAACACTGAAAGTATTGAGAGCCTTTTTTAAATAAGCATTTTAGAAACTATTCTATATGCATTTTAGATTCTTTCTTATATATAACTGTTGAGTACTTATTTTCTTGCTGTGTTTTAATTCTAAACACATTTTCATTGATTGTGTTCTTCAATTGCCAAACATTGTTTTCTGTCTATGTTAAATAATAATTTAAATGATCAAATTAGAGATACTTGAATTTTGTTCAACATTTTTTTCCCCATGATATCTAATTTTAACAATAGGACAGTTTAAAAAATAGAACAGTTTATACTTATTCCCATTCTTATCTCATTGTCCATTGCTCATTGAGGTGGAAGAAAGATTGGGTAGGAGGAACTGGGATCCTGTCTAGGGCCACGTGTCACCCCAGGTCCTTCTTCACAGGTACTGCTACCCACTTAAAGCCCTCAGAGATAGTCAGAGAAGACTATTTCAATACTCGTCCTACCAAATAGTATCCCTGGCCTTTGTTACCATTCTGAAAAGGAATTCCTTTTGGAAAACAAAGATTAATCTCTCCTACCAACTTCATCACTTTTACCAAACAAGAAAATAGGCAGGTTGTTTCTTTAATAATGTTTTTTCATTGTGAAAGGAATACACATTTGTTTAGTAAGAAACCTGAAACTACTAAAACATGTAGAGAAAAGAAGAAAAAGGTAACTCTGGCTTCATTTCCTAAACATGGTCTCTGAAGTCATCTTGCCTGGGCTCAACCCTGACTCATCTAACCTCTCTGAGTCTCTGATCTGTAACTGTCTAACTGGTTAACAAAGGGCTACTCTTAAGATGAAATAAATACATACATGTGAAATTCTTAGTCAAAGTGTCTCTTCTATAATGAGGCCTCATATATTAGTTGCAATTGTTTTCTTTTCTTCCATCCCTCTTTATGTCTTTGCTCAGGTTTTAACTTTTGTTGTTGTTTGTTTGTTTTGAGTTGGATTCTCTGTCACCTAGGCTGGAGTGCAGTGGCATGCTCATGGCCACTGCTGCTCCATCTGCTGGGCTCAGGTGATCCTTCAACTTCACCTCAGCCTCCCAAGTAGCTGGAACCACAAGCATGCGCCACTACACCTGGCTAATTTTTTTGACTTATTGTAAAGATGAGGTCTCACCATTTTGCTCAGGCTAGTTTCGAACCCCTGAGCTCAGGCAATCCTCTTGCCTCAACCTTGCAAAGTGTTATAATTACAGGCATGAGCCACTGTGCCTGGCCTAGGCTTTAGCTTTTTATGACACTATATATGAACATGCTTTATAAATATTTCTATATTGCAGTTTTCTTTTTTGAGAAACTTGCCCGTGGCAGATCTTTCTGCGATGAATCTTCCTTTTTCCTTCTCTTCTGCTCGCTAATAAACTCCGTTTGAAAAATAAATAAATAAATAAATAAATATTCCTATGTTAAATAAGAATTTCATAGAGAATATTTTCATAGTTACATGATGTTTCTTTTATTATCTTTACCATTCTTATTTTGTTTTTTGTTTGCTATAAATACCGTGACAATGAACATCTTTGAGTATAAAGTTTTTCACACATTTGAGATTATTTCCTTTGGAAAGAGAACAGTAAGTGGAACATATGAAATTTTAAAAAATGTTTATCTCTTAAATAATTATATTTTTAATTAACATCTAGTGAAAACTCTACTTTCTATGCCCGTTCCTCAGCCACTCAGTTGTGCTTCTTGGGGTTATCCACTGTTACTTGCCTCTGGCATATTGTTTCAGAGACAATATTCACATATGTAGACATATATGCTTATACATACTTAAAAACACACATGCAAGAGCTGGGTACAGTGGTGTGCCTCTATAATCCCACCTCCTCGGGAGGCTGAGATGGAGGGATCGCTTGAGCCTAGGAGTTGGAGCCAGCCTGGGCAATACAGCAGTACTCCCTCTAAAAAGAAACCAAAAAACAAGCAAAACAAAAAACTAAAAAATTCACACATACATATGCTAGCTGCTAAATATACTATTTAACACTTTTAACTTTATTCACTTAATATATATTATAAATTATTACATAGCACCACAAGCAAAATTGCCCCATTTTTAAAAAACAGCTCATGGTAGTGTGTTGTATGAATGTTATACAATGTATTAATTAGTTACATATAGGTGATTGTTTAGGTTATTTCTATGCTTGTTATTACAAACTGCTACAATGAATATGTTTATTCGTAAATCAGCATACCATGTATCTATTGAATAAATTCCAAGAAATAGAAATGTTGAGTCAAAAAAATGTTATAGATGGGCACGGAGGACTGCCTGAGCCCACAGTTTCAAGATCAGCCTGGGCAACTTGGCAAGATCCCATCTCTATAATAAATTTTAAAAAATTAGCTGGGCATGGTGGCATGTGCCTTTGATTCCAGTTACTTGGAAGGCTGAGGTGGAAGGATCGTCTGAGCCCAGCAGGTCGAGACTGCAGTGGCCATGAGCATGCCACTACACTCCAGCATGAGACTCTGATTCAAGAAAATAAAAAAAAAACAAAAAAACCCAAACAACAAAAAGAATGTTGTTTTAATGTTTTTGCAATGTGTATATTTTTTCCCCGAGTCAGGGTCTAACTTTATTGCTCAGGCTGGAGTGCATTGGCACAATCACAGCTTATCACAGCCACAAACTCCTGGGCTCAAGTGATCCTCTCACCTCAGCCTACTAAGTAGTTGGGACTACAGGTACACACCACCATGCCCGGCTAATTTGTTTGTTTGTAGAGACAAGGTCTTGCTATGTTGCCCAGACTGGTCTCACACTCCTAGCTCAAGCAGTGCCCCCACCTTAGCCTCCCAAAGTGCTGGGATTACAGGCATGAGCCACTATGCCCAGCCTACATGCATTTTTATTATCTGTAATTTATTTTGGTATAGGAAGTGAGACATGGAGCCACATTTCATTTTATTTTCCACTTAGTTACCTGATGAAAAAACTATTTATTGAACAATCCATATTTGTGTTACAGATTTAAGATTCCACTGTACTAAGTTCCTGCATGCGTTTGAGTTTTTTCTGTGTTTTTTGTTTGTTTCATGTCTATTCATTTGCAAGAGCCACACCATTTTAATTATCACAGCTTTATAATATATTGTAAAATCAGGCAGTTCTAAACCTCCCAATTACAACCATGTGCTATAACATAATGTATCTTAACACAGAAACGGTAGAGTAAAAATTCAGTGTATAATCTTATGAAACCACCATCATATATGTGGTCCATCAATAACCGAAACGTTGCTATGTGACACATGATCATGCTTTTCTTTTTTGTTTTTGAGTTGGAGTCTCACTCTGTCACCCAGACTGGAGTGCAGTGGCCGCTCCTGATCACCGCAGCCTCGACCTGCTGGGCTCCGGTGATCCTTCCGCCCAGCCTTCCAGTAGCCAGAACTACAGGCGTGCACTACCACGCCCGCTCATTTTTTGATTTATTGTAGAGATGAGGTCTCGCCAAGTGGCCCGGGCAGGTCTCGAACCCGCGGGCTCAGGCAATCCACTCACCTCAGCCTCCCAAAGGGGTGGGATTCATGCTTTTCTTTTTAGAATTTTCTTGATTTTTTCTTGCATTATTGTTTCTAATGTGAATATTTTCAGTTTACAGTGCAAACTGTCATGTTCTTTTCTTTTCTTTTTTTGAGTTGGAGTTTCACTCTGTTGCCCAGGCTGCAGTGCAGTGGCACACTCACAGCCATCCCAGTGACAACCTGCTAGTGTCCGACAATACTTCCGCCTCAGTATTCCAAGTAGCTGTAACTACAGGCACACTACCACGCCCAGCTAATTTTTGATTTATTGTAGAGATGAGGTCTCACCAAGTTGCCTGGGCTGGTCTCAAACCACCGAGCCCAGCCCATGTTGCTTTCTTGAAAGACGATACCACTTACTACCGTGGTGGTCAATAGATAATTCCCTTTTCACCTTTCCAGATTAGTTTTAAGTGTGGGAAGAACTCTAGGATGGGGTGGGCTAATTGATAATAGGCAAAATGTGCAAAAGAAAGATGATATTTGATTGTTTTAACTTCCATATGTGTGTTTACTGGTAAGGTTAAGCATTTCCCCTTATGTCTAGTTGTATTTCCTCCTTTGTGAGTTGTCTGTCTTTTGTCCACTTATCTTTTGGGGTTTTATAAGAATTCTTTATAAAGTGAGGCCCAAACTTTACCTGTACACTGACCATTTGTATACCTTACCCTGAATTGTACCCTACATCTTTAAAATAAATTTTTTAATTAAAAAAGAATTATTTATAATATTAGTTTTATCAACCTTTGATCCAGACTTGCTGTAAAAAATTTCCCTTTTTGTTAACTTTCGATTTTGCCTTTTAAAAATTATTCAGTGTGGGCCGGGCTTGGTGGCTCAGTCTGTACTTCCAGCACTTTGGGAGGCCGAGGCGAATGGATTGCCTGAGCCCATGGGTTCGAGACCCGCCCGGGCAACTTGGTGAGACCTTGTCTCTACAACAAATCAAAAATTTGCCAGGCGTGGTAGCGCGCGCCTGTAGTTCCGGCTACTTGGAAGGCTAAGGCAGAAGGATCGTCAGAGCCCAGTAGGTTGAGGCTGTGGTGACCGGGAGCGGCCATTGTACTCCAGCCTGGGTGACAGAATAATACTCCAACTCAAAAAAAAAAAAAATTTTCAGTGTGGCTAGGTGCAGTGGCTCACACCTGTAATCCCAGCACTTTGGGAGGCTGAGGTGAGAGGATTGCCTGAGCCCATGGGTTCAAGTCCAGACCTCATCTCTACAATTAAAAAAAAAAAAATCAGCTGGGCATGATGGCACGTGTCTGTAGTTCCAGCTACTTGGAAGGCTGAAGCGGAAGGATCACCAGCAGACGGAGGCTGGTGGTGGCTGTGAGTGTGCCAGTCACTCCAGCCTGGGTGACAGAGTGAAACTCAATTTAAAAAAAAAATCAGTGTGAAATCTCCATTTTCCTTTTTCATACTGTGAGTTTTCCTTTACTGTCTAAGTTTAGAAAATCTTATCCCATCCAAGTTTTGCTAAATACTCACTTTTGTTTCCTTCTAGAATTTTTATGTTTAACTTTCTTTTTCTTTTTTTCTTTTTTTTTTTGAGTTGGAGTCTCACTCTGTCGCCCAAACTGGAGTGCAGTGGCTGCTCCTGGCCACTGCAGCCTTGTCCTGCTGGGCTCCGGCGATCCTTCCACCTCAGCCTTCCAAGTAGCCGGAATTACAGGCATGCACTACCACGCCCGGCTGATTTTTTTATTTATTGTAGAGATGAGGTCTCACTGCCTAGGCGGGTCTCAAACCCACGGACTCAGGCAATCCACTCACCTCAGTCTCCCAAAGGTGCGGGATTACAGGCTGAGCCACTGAGCCCGACTGTGTTTAACTTTCATTTACATCTGGAACTTACTTTTATATATAACAAAAGATGAAGATCTAAATTGATTTTTTTCCCTCACCAATTGTCCTTGTACTGGACAGTTGTCTTTCTTTTTCTTTTCTTTTCTTGTCCTTTTTTTATTTTCTTAACATTTTTTCTGAGACAGGGTCTCACTCTGTCACCAGGCTGGAGTGTAGTGGTGCAATCATAGTTCACTGCAACCTACAACTTCTGGGCTCAAGTGATTCTCCTGCCTCAGCCTCCCATATAGCTGTGACTATAGGTACATGCCACCACACCTGACTAATTTTTTTCTTTTTTGTAGTTATGGGGTCTCACTGTGTTGCCCAAGCTGGTCTTAAATGGTTGGTCTTAGTAACCTGACTGACCTAAATCCTCCCCTACCTTGGCCTCCCAAATGTCCTTCATTTATTTATAAAGTCTGATTTATCACATATTAAATTCTAAATCTGGTAATATAATTTGTTACAAAGATCTATACATTCTAACAACAATACCATGATAAATAACTACTTTTAACATTATTTTCATTCTTTTTTTTGAATTGGAGTATCACTCTGTCACCCAGGTTGGAGTGCAGTGGCATGCTCACTGCCACCGCAGCCTTGATCTGCTGGGCTACCACGCCCCCTCATCCTTTCAAGTAGCTGGAACCACAGGCATGCGCCACCACGCCCAGCTAATTTTTTGGTTTATTGTAGAGATGCAGTCTTGTCAAGTTGCCCGGGCTGGTTTCGAACCCCTGGACTAAGGCAGTCCTCTTGCCTTGGCCTCCCAGAGTGCTGGGATAACAGGCGTGAGCTACCACACCCAGCAACATTATTTTCAATAGTACTGCAGTATATACCTGGTAATCTTTTGTTTGTTTGTGGTTTACTGTGGTAAAATATACATAACATAAAACTTGCCATTTTAACCATTTTTAAGTGTGCAATTCAGTAGCATTAATTATATTCACAATGTTGTGCAACCATCACAACTACCAATTTTCAAAAATTTCTTTATCTTCCCAAACAGGAAGTCTGTAACCATTAAGCAGTAACTCCCCATTCCCTTCTTCCCTCAACTCCTAGTAATCTCTACTACTTTCTGTCTCTGTGAATTTGCCTATTTTAGATATTTCACGTAAGTGGAATCATATAGGATTTGCTCTTTTGTGTTTGGCTTATTTCACTTAGCACAACATTATCTGTGTTGTATGTTGTAGCATGTATCAGAATTTCATTCCTTTTTTTAGCTAAATAATATTCCATTGCACGTGCATATCACGTTTCATGTATCAATTTACAATGTTGATGGACACTTGGATTGTTACTACCTTTTGGCTATTGAGCATTATGTTGCAGTGCACTTTGATGTACAAGTACCTGTTTGAGTCCCAGCTTTCTTTTTTATTTTTTTGAGTTGGAGTCCTCACTCTGTTGCCCATGCTGGAGTGCAGTGGCATGTTCATGGCCACCGTGGCCTCGTCCTGCTGGGCTCAGGCAATCCTTCCGCCTCAGCCTTCCAGGTAGCTGGAACTACAGGCACACATGCTATCAAACCTGGCTTATTTTTTGAATTATTGTAGAGATGAGGCCTCACCAAGTTGTCTAGGCTGGTCTGGAACCCCTGAGCTCAGGCAAGCCTCTCGCCCTGGCCTCCTAAAGTGCTGGGATAACAGGCTTGAGCCACCACACCAGCCAAGTCCCAGTTTTTAATTATTTTGGGTATATACCTAAAAGCGGAATTGTTGGGTCATATAGTAATTCTGTTTTGCTTTTGAGGAACCAACAAACTGTTTTCCACAGTGGTTGCACCATTTTATATTCCTACTAACAGTATACAAGAGTTCTTCTAATATCTCCACATCCTGGGCAGCACTTGTTCTTTTCAGGGTTTTTTTTCTTCTTCTTTTTTTTGAGTTGGAGTCTCACTCTGTCACCCAGACTGGAGTGCAGTGGCCGCTCCCGGCCACCGTAGCCTCGACCTGCTGGGCTCTGGGGATCCTTCCGCCTCAGCCTTCCAAGTAGCCGGAATTACAGGCATGTGCTACCACGCCCGGCTGATTTTTTTTTGATTTATTGTAGAGATGAGGTCTCGCTGCCCAGGCGGGTCTCGAACCCGCGGGCTCAGGCAATCCACTCACCTCAGCCTCCCAAAGGTGCGGGATTACAGGCTGAGCCACCGAGCCCGGCTGTTCTTTTCTTTTTTTAATTAACCTTCCTAGTAGATGATGTGAAGTGGTTTCTAACTATGGTTTTGATTTGCATTTCCCTAATGACTAATAATGTTGAGCATCTGTTCATGAACTTATTGGTGATTTGTATATCTTCTTTGAAGAAGTATTTATTCAAATTCAAATTCAAGTTCTTTGCCCTTTTTTATTTTTTTTTGAGTCAGAATTTCACTCTTTCGACCAGACTGGAGTGCAGTGGCATGCTCCCAGCCACCGCAACCTCGACCTGCTGGGCTCTGGTGATCCTTCTGCCTCAGCCTTCCAAGGAGCCGGAACTACAGGCGTGCACCACCACGCCTGGCTAATTTTTGATTTATTGTAGAGATGAGGTCTCGCCAAGTTGCCTGGGTGGGTCTCGAACCTGCGGGCTCAGGCAATCCACTCACCTCAGCCTCCCAAAGTGCTGGAATCACAGGTTGAGCCACTGCACCCGGCCAATTTTTTTATTTCTTGTAGAGATGAGGTCTCGCCAAGTTGCCCAGGCTGGTCTTGAACCCCTTACCTCAGGTAATCCTCTGGCCTCTGCCTCCAGGTGCTGAGATTACAGGCATGAGCCACCATGCCTGGCCCCTTTGCCCATTTTTAAATTAGGTTGTTTGTCTTATGTTGAGTTATATGTCTTTGTATTTCTAGATATTAAATCTGTATCAGATATATTATTTGCCAATATTTTCTTCCATTCTGTAGACTGTCCTTTTACTTTCATGATAATATCCTTTGATGTACAAAAGTTTTTCAATTTTGAGGAAATCCAATTATCTATTTTTTCTTCTGTTTCTTTTTCTTTTGTTGTCATATCTAAGAACTCATTGCCAAATACAGAGTCATGAAGATTTGCCCCTATGTTTTCTTTTAAGATTTGTATCGTTTTAGCTCTTATATTTAGATCATTGGTATATTTTGAGTTAATTTTTGTATATGGTATGAGGTAGGGGTCTAACTTCATTCTTTCGCATATGGAAATCCAATTGTCTCAGTACTGTTTGTTGAAGAGACTATTCTTTCTCCACGAATGGACTTGGCACCATTGTCAAAAATAAGTTGGCCCTAGATTCATGGGTTAATTTTTGGACTCTCAGTTCTTATTTTTTTTTATACTGGACACTTCATGAATTTGTGTTTCACTCTTGCACAGGGGCCATGCTAATCTTCTCTATATTATTCAAATTTTGGTATATGTGCTGTAATTGGAGTCTCAGTTCTATTCTATTGATCTATATGTCTTGATAAGCATACAGTACTGCACTGTGTTGATTACTGTAGCTTTGTAGAAGTTGTTTGGTTTTTTTTTTGAGTTGGAGTCTCACTCCGTTGGCCAGACTGGAGTGCAGTGGCTGCTCCC
>NW_007248082.1:226000-231856 GCF_000164805.1 Carlito syrichta | reverse complement strand
TCCTTCCGCCTCAGCCTTCCTAGTAGCCGGAATTACAGGCGCGCACTACCACGCCCGGCTAATTTTTGATTTATTGTAGAGATGAGTTCTCACCAAGTTGCCCAAGCGGGTCTCGAACCCGCGGGCTCAGGCAATCCACTCACCTCAGCCTCCCAAAGCGTGAGATTACAGGCTGAGCCACCGAGCCCGGTTTAGAGGCTTTTTACATATAGGTTCTTGCCATATATAAACAGAGATCATTTCATTTTTTCTTTTCCAATTTGTATCTATTCTTGACAATCTTGCATAATATAAGTCAGAGCGTTTCCATTTTTAATGGTAATTATCTTATTCTTAAAGTGATTTGGAAAATTTTTTAACTTTCTTATATGGTATATATTGAAAGGAAATATTTAAATATTTATTAAATTAAGGATTTTTCTCTTTTCTCTATAGATTTGGCTTGCTGATTGGCTACTGAAAAATAATCCCAACAAACCTAAACTTTGTCACCATCCAATTATAGAAGAATCTTATTAAAGTCTTTGAAATAACAAATCAAGGGGCATACCTCATCAACAAGGGTACCTGCATAATCAACGTTTGTATTGTAATCTAACCCTGAATTGTACCCCACATCTTTATAATTAAAAAAAAGGTTAAAAAAAAGAAATAACAAATGATGGACTATCTTGTTGTAAAAGGCTATGCGTCTACTTTTTGAAAAACATATCATTTCTAAAGGCTTAAGTAACTACAAATGAAAAAAATTATTTCTTAAAAATATGGCCTGTAACGGTGCTCATCCCTGTAATCTCAGAACTTTGAGAGGCAGAGGTGAGAGGATTGCCTGAGCCCAGGGGTTTGAGACCAGCCTGGGCAACATGGTGAGACCTTATCTCTATAATAAATCAAAAAATTAGCCAGGTGTGGGGGCACACACCTGTGGTTCCAGGTATTTGGAAGGCTGATGCAGAAGGATCACCTGAGCCTAGCAGGTTGAAGCTGTAGTGGCTGTGAGCATGCCACTGCACTTCAGCCTGGGTGACAGAGTGAGACTCCAACTCAAAAAAATAAATAAATAAAATTAAAAAATTTTTAAATGTTTTTAAATGTTAGCTGGGTGCATTGTCTCATGCCTATAATCCTAGCACTTTGGGAGGCTGAGGTGGGAAGATTGCTTGAGCCTGGAGCTCGAGACCAGCCTGGGCAACATAGTGAGACCTTATCTCTAAAAAAATTTTTAAATTAGCTAGGTGTGGTGGTGTGCACCTGTAGTCCCAGTTACTTGGGAGGCTAAGGCAGAAAGATCACCTGTCCCAGGAGGTCAAGGCTGCGGTGAGGTGAGCCATGATTGTGCCACTGCACTCCAGCCTGGGTGACAGAGTGAGACACCTACTAAAAAAAAAAAAGTAAAGAAATAACTGTGTTTTATGAAGCAGATAACATTGTCTAAGGTAAAATATAGGCTTAGGGTATGATTTTAACAATGATGCAACGTTAAGTAATGAATGACTAATGTAAGATGTTGCTAGATTTTTAAAATTTGAGAAGTAAGACATGGAAGTTTAGTTATAAATTTTGAAGCACATAACATATCTAGATGCGTGATTAATGTTCAGACAGTCTGGTTAAAAGATGTAGACCCTTTTATAGTTCATAAATGTGATGGTTGGGTTTTCATGCTCATATGTGTGATGTGCCTAATTTAAATCTTGTTATGTCAAATTACCCATAGAAAAATAAAATAAAGAGGTGTAAGTATATAAGTATATTTCATGCTGTAATGAAACTGTTCAGAACCAGGGAACAATTTTTTTTTTTTGAGTTGGAGTCTCACTTCTTTGCCCAGGTTAGAGTGCGGTGGCATGCTCACGGCCACCCCAGCGTTGACCTACTGGCCTCAGGCAATCCTTCCTTCTGCCTCAGCCTTCCAAGTAGCTGGAACCACAGGCATGTGCCACCATGCCCAGCTAATTTTTTTGTTTTGTTTTGTTTTGTTTTTTTGAGTTGGAGTCTCACTCTCGTCCAGACTGGAGTGCAGTGGCTGCTCCCGGCCACCGCAGCCTCGACCTGCTGGGCTCTGGCGATCCTTCCGCCTCAGGCTTCCGAGTAGCCGGAATTACAGGCACGCGCTACCACGCCCGGCTGATTTTTTGATTTATTGTAGAGATGAGGTCTCGCTGCCCAGGCGGGTCTCGAACCGGCGGGCTCAGGCAATCCACTCACCTCAGCCTCCCAAAGGTGAGCCACCAAGCCTCTTGATTTGAGACTAAATTCATCTATGATGTTGTAGTATATTCGAGCCAAAAATGTGTGCCTTAAAATTATCAGGCTGTTACACCAAACTCCCATCTTACAGTAATATAGGAGATAAAGTGACCATCTAAAAGACACCAGAGGCCCAGTGCAGTGACTCACACCTGTAATTTCAGTATTTTCATAGGCCAAGGCAGGAGGATCACTTGAGACCAGGAAGCCTGAGCAGCACAGTGAGACCTCATCTCAATTTTTTTTTTAAAGACACCACAGAGCCGGGCTCGGTGGCTCAGCCTGTAATCCCGCGCCTTTGGGAGGCTGAGGTGAGTGGATTGCCTGAGCCCGCGGGTTTGAGACCCACCTGGGTAGCGAGACCTCATCTCTACAATAAACCAAAAAATCAGCCGGGCGTGGTAGCTCGTGCCTGTAGTTCCAGCTACTTGGAAGGCTGAGGCGGGAGGATCACCGGAGCCCAGCAGGGCGAGGCTGCGGTGGCCGGGAGCGGCCACTGCACTCCAGTCTGGGTGACAGAGTGAGACTCCAACTTAAAAAAAAGAAAAGACACCATGAAGCAGCAACCAGAAAAATTAAGAACATGTATGATCTATAGGACACTGCCCTGATTTTTCTAAAACAATTGGTGTCTTGAGAAAAAGAACTGTTACAGATTAAAAAACAAAGATCTGGCGCTGTGGCTCATGCCTGTAATTCCAGCACTTTAGGAGACCGAGATGAGAGGATTTCCTGAGCTCAGGCGTTCAAGACCAGCCCAAGCAACTTGGAGAGCCCTCGTCTCTAAAATAAATTTTAAAATTACAGCCAGGTATGGTGACTTATGCCTGTAATCCCAGCACTTTGGAAGGCAGAAGCGAGAGGATGGCCTAAGCTCAGGGTTTAAGACCGGCCTGAGCAACATGGCGAGACCTTGTCTCTACAATAAATAAAAAAATCAGCCAGACATGGTGGTGCATGCCTGTGGTTCCAGCTATTTGGAAGGCTGAGGCGGAAGGATCCCTGAGCCCAGCAGATCTAGGTTGCGGTGGCCGTGAGCTTGCCATTGCACTCCAGCCTGGGCAACTGAGTGAGACTCAAAACAAACACTTAACATATATAATCAGAATCAATAGTTCCTCATAGACTGGGCCCTGGTTTAGGCAGCCAAACTACAAAGAATATTTTTGAGACAACTGGGGAGATTTGCGTCTAGACTGAGTATTAGATGAAATGCAAATTAATTACCTTAGAAAGTAAAGGTTGTTAGCTGAAAAAAGCATGTCACAAAGCAATATATGTAGAGAGTGCTCTCTCTTAGATTTAAAACATTCATAAATCCGTATAGGATAAGATGTAGGAGGATACCCACTCAGGTGTTGTTATTTATACACTCTGGATAGTGGGAATGTGTTACTTTTCTTCTTTTTGCTTGTCTGTGTCTTAAATTTTCCTACAGAGTTCACATAATGACTTTTATACCTTTTTAAAAAAAGAAGATTAAGATTACAAAAAAGTAGTAGATGTCAACTTTAAAAGGATTGGCAACACTTCCTTATTAATAGACTATCTTTAAGCTGTCTATGACTAAAATCTTTTTTTTTTTTTTGAGTTGGAGTCTCACTCTGTCGCCCAGACGAGTGCAGTGGCAGCTCCCGGCCACCGCAGCCTCGACTTGCTGGGCTCCGATGATCCTTCCGCCTCAGCCTTCCGAGTAGCTGGAAGTACAGGCGTGTGCTACCACACCCGGCTAATTTTTTTATTTATTGTAGAGATGAGGTCTCACCAAGTTGCCCGGGTGGGTCTCGAACCCACGGGGTTAGGCAATCCACTCACCTTGGCCTCCCAAAGCACTGGGATTATAGGCTGAGCTACCGAGTCCGGCCTAAAATCTTTTACAAACTTTCAATGTTGCTATTTTTCTGAATATTGGACATATTACTTCTGAAATTGTGCGCCCACTGTGTGTGCATGTATATATATATTTTTGCGCACCCGGCTAATTTTTTATTTATTGTAGAGAGAGTTCTCGCCACTTTGCCAGCACTGGTCTCGACTCGAACCCTCGGGCTCAGGCAATCCACTCGCCTTGGTCTCGCAAAGTGCTAGGATTATAGATTGAGCCACTGAGCCCAGCCGAGCCCATTGTATTTCCAAACACCTTTAGCATCAGTGTTGGGAAAACAATTAAACATCTTTAAAAAAAAGATAAATGGGCCAGTCTCAGTGGCTCCGCCTGTAATCCCACGCCTTGGGAGGCTGAGGCTAGTGGATTGCCTGAGCCCGCGGGTTCGAGAACTGCCCAGGCAACTTGGCGAGACCTAGTCTCCACAATAAATCAAAAATTAGCTGAGCACGGTGGCACGTGCCGGTCGTTCCGGCTACTTGGAAGGCTGAGGCGGAAGGATCGCCGGAGCCCAGCGAGTCGAGACTGCGGTGGCTGGGAGCGGCCACTGCATTCCAGTCTGGGCGACAGAGTGAGACTCCAACAAAAAAAAAAAAAGGAAGGAAGGAAGGAAGGAAGGAACGAAGGAAAGAAGGAAGGAGAAAGAAAGAAAATAATAATATAGTTTGCCGTAGAATTATTTAATTTTGCACACACTTTTTATTTATTATTTTTAACTTTTAGAGACAGATCTTGCTCTGTTGCCCAGGCTGGAGTACAGTGGCATGATCATGGTTTACTGCAGCCTACAACTCCCAGCCTCAAGTCATCCTCCTGCCCCAGCCTTCCTAGTAGTTGGAACTACAGGCACCTGGCTAATTAAAAAACATTTTTTTTGTGGAGACAAGGTCTTGCTCTGTTGCTTAGGCTGGTATCAAACTCCTGGGCTCAAGTGACTCACCTGCCTCAGCCTCCCAAGTGCTGGGATTACAAGCATAAGCCACCAGTCCTGGCCAATTTTATACACGTTTGAGAACATTATTTTATGGACCAGGAACTGGAAAGTGTAGCATACAGTGAACAGGAAAATGAGAAGTCTGCCTTTTTGTTTACTTCCTAGGAAACTAGGAGGGGGAAAAGTCCCTCTTCTGATATAACCTGTTAGGTGGCACCAAAGTCTTATGTACACACCTAAGTACAGGGACCTGAGTATCTTTTTTTCACACTGAATGATAGTGTGATATACCACTTTGTTTAGTTCCTTTCTCCAGAATTCAAACGAGAGAGAGAGAGAGAGAGAGAGAGAGAGAGAGAGAGAGAGAGAGAAAGAAAGCAAGCATGCAGCTCTTCTACAGTTTGGAATTAAACAGACGTTTAGACTCTTTATTTCTTGAGTAGTTTAGATCTGGGGTGATATCTAGAAGCCCCCTCTTCCCAGACCTCTCGCCGATTTTCTGGTACATGTCTAATCTGGGCATTCCTACCTCAATTTCTACTGGAGGATTAGTTCTGAAACAAGCTAATGCTTGCAGAAGTGAGCCCAGGGAATAGCTTGTTTATCCTGGGTAGAGAGTGCCATGAACCATCTTAACTTGAAAGTATCAAAGTTATACAGTATTTGAGAAGCATTTTCCTAGCTCAGAAGTACTGCTACTTCTCTTATGCAGTTAGCTTTATATAAGAAGTATCTAGGGGGGAGGGGGATGGGATTAACAGTCACAAATATGATATCCCCCTCCCCC
>NW_007248082.1:217892-225882 GCF_000164805.1 Carlito syrichta | reverse complement strand
ACCCGTGGGCTCAGGCAATCCACTCACCTCAGCCTCCCAAAGGCGTGGGATTACAGGCTGAGCCACCGAGCCCGGCTGATAGTTCTTATATAAAGCTAACTGCATAAGAGAAGTAGCAGTACTTCTGAGCTAGGAAAATGCTTCTCAAATACTGTATAACTTTGATACTTTCAGGTTAAGATGGTTCATGGCACTCTCCACCCAGGATAAACAAGCGATTCCCTGGGCTCACTTCTGCAAGCATTAGCTTGTTTCAGTGAACATCCAATGTAATACTATAAGAAAATGACTGACGGTACTGGGAAACTATGGGGGGGGGATGGGATTAACAGTAGCAAATATCTGTCTGGGGATGGGAAAAACACGTCTTATCAACAGGGTGCCTGAATAAAATGTAATTGTATACCTAACCCTTAACTGTACCCCACAAAACCATAATAAAAAATATTGATTAATAAAAAAAAAGAAAATAGAAAAAAACAGTCACAAATATTTGTCTGGGGATGGGGAAACACCTCTTATCAACAGGGTGCCTGAATGAAACGTAATTGTATACCTAACCCTTAACTGTACCCCACAAAATCATAATAAAAAATATTGATTAAAAAAAAAAAACTATCTAGATTTGGCTTTGACTTTTGATTCAGAGTTGACCCAATTCTTCTCAGTTTGTTATTTCTGTGACTTCTGTTGCTTTTTCTTGGGTCCTTTATTTTGCTTAGTCCCCTTACTGATAATATTCCCTGTACTAACTTGATCCCTTTCATTTAAGATCCATAATTACTTTCCAAAAGCTAATTAAATCTCAGAAACTCCCAGGCTGATGAGAGTCTTTAACAGAGGAGTTTACTTCTACAAGTCGAGTCCCATGATTTCTGGAAGTTTAGGTAGAGGCTGCACACGAGATAGCTTTCTCCCACTTCACTAAAGGACAAGACTAAGAAAAAAAATCTTTGTGGAGCATCCAGGCATTAGCTTTCCTAGCAATATAATTAGACCCTTGAGTTCATCGGAAAGGACTAAGCAAAATGATGCCTCTTCCTCTCCTGCATCCACGGTGACCCAAGAAAGTTCTCTCCTCCCTTCCAAATCAAGGGTGGATGACACTATGGTGATTGATGCCTTTTGTTCCCAGACCAAATTGTTTTTTATAGCCCACCCCCTGCCAGCACTTTCCAAAGTGCCACTGCCATCAGCTCCAGAGGGAGTCTCTTCCTCAGGCTTCCTGGCAGCAGCTGCACTGTGAGGGCAGGGAGCACAGGATGGGAGCAGACAGCACTCTGCAGACAAATGGGAGCTAATGGGACCAACAGCCCCAGGCACTAGAACCATAAAAAAATCCCATTTCTCGCCCCCCCATCTGCATTTTCTGGCGAGGTGGGAGAAAGGCTCCTTGAAAAAGTTATGGTTGCATATGGCCTACTGAAGCAGGCTCAAATCCTCCCCCACTTTTTTTTCTTTCTCAAGGCAGTTGTGCTCATTCAGTCCAATAATTGTCAAATCAACACAGACCTTTTAGATATGAAAAAGACACTTAGCAGATATTATGAACAACTTTATGCCAATAAATTGTTCAGATTAGACATAGGCTTGAGAAGTGAAAACAAACAACAGTATGTCAACCTGTAGCACAATTTCTGGTCCTTCTTTAAACTTTTGAAGTTTGGATTTCCCTCAGTATTTAGTTTTTTTTATTTTATTTTGAAGCAGCCTTCCTGAGCTTACTCAATTAGCATTCTCAGTTGTTCTGCTAGGAGCTAGTTACTTTTCAGCACAAGTTATCTAATTGTGGGATAGAGAAGGTTAAGTTATTTTTATAAGAAAAAGCATCTCCATCTTGGGGCGAGGTTAATTGTAACATAACCTGTTAGGTGGCACCAAAGTGCTATGCACACACCTATGATAGTTAAACACTGGGTCTGAGTGTCTTTTTTCACACTGAATGATAGGTGGTATATCACTTCGTTTAGTTTCCTTTGTTTGGTTTCTTAATAAATCTTGTCTTAATAAGGATTGCAAAATCCTGATCCTTCTGGGTGGCCTTTATGTTGGGGTCAGAATGACAACCTCTCCAGACTTTATCTAGTGTTTCTGGTCCTTGCCAATGTGAGAACATTTTAAGAAGTCTTTAACATATATATGTGGTTAGAGCCTCCTTGCACCATAAAATGGTTAGCCAAGGACCAATATAAAGCAGTCAGTCTACAATGAGGCTGAAGCTTTGGAAACAAGCACATCCTTTTCAGTGGTGCTTGTTTTTATAATGTGTCATTTAGCAAATAGACTGTGAAGAATTAGTCATGCCAAACTCCTAACCATCCGATGACTGGGTATGAACTAAACATCCCAGATGAAAATTTCTAGACTTTAAAACTTCATTCAGTCTTTCAGTTCAAAGCTCAATTAAAATAAAGTACTATATCTAAAAGGACCCCCAGGTTCTAGGCCTGTGTACACCATTTAGTGATACAGGTTCAACACAAATGGGAAAGCATTCCTTCATGCCTCTCAGGGATGGTTTGAGAAAATGTAATATTTGAAACCACTATCAACTTTGTGGTGAGAAACAAATATATATACTAGATTAAGTAAAAATGTAATATTATTAAAGTGTTATCTCATTGGTGAAATAACATTATCATATTGCTCTTTCTATAGCTAAAATGGAAGGTCCTAACCTGTACACACTATTGTGTGTAGGAAGCCAAACCCTTTGTTTAGCTTCCTACAGGTTCTGGGTTCCCCCATGCCTTCCCCTCGTGACTTAGTTACCTGCTCTCAGGCCTGGCCTTAGCCTCATAAACCCTCTGAGGGGGTTTCACTGGATCCCCTGAGCTTCTATCTCTGTAGAATCCTCTCCCTCCTCTTTCTAGCTCTATTCCTTTTTTTGTTTCATTTTGAATTGGACTCTCACTCTGCCGCTCTGGCTGGAGTGCAGTTGGCAACTCATGGCCACCCCAGCCTCCACCTGCTGGGTTCAGGCAATCCTTCTGCCTCAGCCTTCTAAGTAGCTGGAACCACAAACGCGCAACACCACACCTGGATGATTTTTTGGTTTACTGTAGAGACAAGGTCTCGACAAGTTTCCCGGGCTGGTCTTGACCCTCTGAGCTCAGGCAATCCTCTCGTCTTCTCCCAAAGTGCTGGGATGAGCCACCACTCCTGGCTTAGCTCTATTCTTTTTTAAGTCTCTTTGTCTTTTTTTCCTACCTTCATTTTGATGATTTCCCTTCATCCTCAGTAGTGGGTTTGAGCTACATCTAACGTCCATATAGTTTCTGGGAAGATTTTTAAATTATGAAGCTTGTCACAGAGTGGAGGAATTAAAATAGGGGACTTGCATGATTCACTGCTGTTCCAGATGGCTGGGGACTCAAGTTGAGTGGACCCTTCTTGTATGAAAACAGGTCCTAAAAAAAAGAAAAAGAAAAAGAAAACAGGTCATACGTCTTTTGTCCATGGGTTTGAAATTCTCTCTCCTTTGTGACAATAATTACTGATGGAGTAGTATGTACCAAATATGTTGAGAACAATTTCATATTTATGTTAGCCTGACATTCCGAATCCCACAGATTGACCAAGTTCATTCTTTTTTTTTTGAGTCAGAGTCTCACTTTGTCGCCCAGACTGGAGTGCAGTGATACGTTCACGGCCACCTCAGCCTTGACCCCCTGGGCTCTGGTGATCCTTCTGCCTCAGCCTTTCAAGCAGCTGGAACTACAGACGTGCACCACCCCTCCCAGGTAACTTTTTTTATTCATTGTAGAGATGAGGTCTCGCCAGGTTGCCCAGGCTGGTCTCAAACCCATGAGCTCAGGCAATCCTCTCGACCTCTCAAAATGCTGGGATTATAGGTGTGAGCCACCGTGCCCAGCCTCAAGTTCATTCATTTAATGAACTTACTATGTATAAATCAACAGAGAGGAACTTAGGGCTTTATTCACCTTATTCTATTGCTTTATGTGGCTGACAATCACAGCTTCTCTTCCTTTATTTATCACTCAGAAAGCGCCTCCAAATCCCTGTTAATTCACCATGTTAGTAAAGGCACTAACGTTTTTATTTATACTTAATATTACGTGCTCTCGTGCCTACAACTTCTTGGAAAAAAGCTTTGTCAATTAATTTCATTTTTAAATTTTTTTGTAGAGATAGGGATGGGAGAAGTCTCGCTACATTACCCTGGTTGGTCTTGCTGGGATGACAGGCATGAGCCACTGCTCCTAGCCTGCCAGTTAATTTTAAGCCTCCTAATCCAACCCCTTAATTTATAGTTGAAGCAAACAAGGTTCAGGGTGGCTAGGAGACATGCCCAAGGTCAAGTTAGTGGCTGAGCCTCAACTAGATCCAGGTTTCTGGCTCATGTCCAGAATGCCGCTCCTTAAACCAGGGGCCCCTTGAGAAACAACATGGAAAAGTTGTTGTCATAAGCAGTTAAATCCTTCACCTGTAGGCCAGGCACAGTGGCTCATCCCTATAATCCCAGCATTTTTGGAGGTCAAGGCAGGAGTACTGCTTGAGTCCAGGAGTTCGAGACCAGCTTGCAATACAGCAAGACTTTGTCTCTACAATTAAAAAAAACCCCACAAAACACTAGCTGGGTGTGGTGGCATGTTCCTGTAGTTCCAGCTATTAACATTTGGGAGGCTGAGGTGAAAGGATTGCCTGAGCCCAGAAGGTTGAGGCTGTGGTGAGCTGTGATCATGCCACTGTTCTCTAGCCTGGGTGACATACCAGCCTGGGCAACTGAGTGAGATTCCTATTTAAAAAAAAAAAAAAGCCGGGCTCGGTGGCTCAGCCTGTAATCCCGCGCCTTTGGGAGGCTGAGGTGAGTGGATTGCCTGAGCCCGCGGGTTCGAGACCTGCTTGGGCAGTGAGACCTCATCTCTACAATAAATCAAAAAAATCAGCCGGGTGTGGTAGCGCGTGCCTGTAATTCCGGCTATTCAGAAGGCTGAGGTGGAAGGATTGCCAGAGCCCAGCAGGTCAAGGCTGCGGTGGCCGGGAGCGGCCACTGCACTCCAGTCTGGGCGACAGAGTGAGACTCCAACTCAAAACAAAACAAAACAAAACAAAACTCCACCTGCAGTCTTGTTTGTTGTGCTAATTTCATAGCAGCTCTTCTAAAAATATAATAATATATAGGCTAAGAGTGATGATTTATGCCTATAATCCCAACACTTTGAGAGTCTTAAGCCCGGCGGTTCCAGACCAGGCTGGGCAACTTGGTGAGACCTGTCTCTACTGTAAGTCAAGGGGGAAAAAAAGAGTGGAGCATGGTGGCACATGCCTGTAGTCCCAGCTACTTGGAAGACTGAGGCAGAACTATCGCCCGAAGCCCAGCAGGTCAAGACTGTAGTAGCCATGATTGTGCCACCGCATTGCAGCCTGGGTAACAGAGTGAGACTCTAATTATATATATTGTGTTTTGTATATATATTATGTAATTATATATATGTATAATGTATAATATGTAATAATTGTGTGATATATGTATATTATATATATAATACAAACTTCCTTCAGCACAAAATTCAAATTAGTGAAATCTAACCATGAGGACTATATGTACATCAAGAACATCTGACTATTGCTATTTTATAGGTTATAAGTTTCTAGAAAGCAGAAGTAACTTATTCCACCCTATTCTGTATGGCAGTTGGTATGGAGCATCATATGAAGGCCAAACTGTCTGGATAGCAAAACCTAAAGGCTCAGAACAGTATTTTAGAATTTGAGGAAAAAATTGTGAATAGTTAATACAATCTAATCCAATCCCTCTCTTTTTATAATAAGGATTTTGAAGCTCAGAAAATGATTTGCATGGCACTATAGTAAAATCTGTGGCAAAATCAGCAGTACTTTTCCCATGATACTAAACTGCCTCCCTTGAGTTCCTGAAAATTAAATTGTATCAATAGTCACAAAAGTTTCCAGGAATAAATCCTTTCAGAAAAATGCAAGACAAACTTCAGGGAACTAAAATTAAATATCACTTCCTTTTGGAACACGAACCTCATGGTTATTTGGGCAGCTGCGTTTGCAGGGACAAGCTTTCTTGGCTTTTGGATAGCCCTTATGTATTTTATTTTATTTATTTTTTTGAGTTGAAATCTCACTGTCACCCAGGCTGGAGTGCAGTGGCATGCTTATGGCCACTGCAGCCTCAACCTGCTGGGCTCAGACGATCCTTCCGTCTCAGTCTTCCAAGTAGCTGGAATCACAGGCATGCACCACCATACCCAGCTAATTTTTTAATTTATTGTAGAGACAAGGTCTCGCCATGTTGCTCAGGCTAGTCTTGAACCCCTTAACTCAGGCAATCCTCTTGCCTCCGCCTTCCAAAACGCTGGGATTACAAGCATGAGGCACCATGCCTGGCAGTCCTTATGTATTATCAGTAGAATTATTTCTCTTTCACCAGAAAATCAGAATTGAGAAAGACGTAAACAATGGAATTGACTCAGCTAAGTGGAAACTTGATAGAGCTCCAGACTGTGACATATTCTATTTTTTTTTTTTTTTGAGTTGGAGTCTCACTCTGTCACCTAGACTGGAGTGCAGTGGCCGCTCCCAGCCACCGCAGCCTCGACCTGCTGGGGTCCGGCGATCCTTCCGCCTCAGCCTTCCAAGTAGCTGGAACTACAGGCACACGCTACCACATCCGGCTAATTTTTGATTTATTGTAGAGATGAGGGCTCGCCAAGTTGCCCAGGCGGGTCTCGAACCCGCGGGCTCAGGCAATCCACTCACCTCGGCCTCCCAAAGTGCTGGGATTACAGGCTGAGCCACTGAGCCCGGCCGGGCTGTGATATATTCTAAAGTAGCCTCCATTTTTTAGCAACTTGCAGACTTGGAAAGAAGACAGAATGGGCTTGGATCATCTTCCATGAGAATCAGTAATTCTTGTATCTTAGCCACAGGGACAACAAGAAATGCCTGGCTGTTCAGTAAAGCTTTAACAATATTTTCCTCCTCACCGTTTTTTTTTTTTTAATTTAGATTGTGTGGGTTGGTGTATGTAGCCCTATTATACCCCATGATTTGGAAGAAATTTTGTACTATTGTCTTTTTAAAAAAATTTGTTTCCCCCAGTTTGTGCTCATACAGACTCCGACCAGGTTTATTTTCTACCACACCATGGTGCCCAGTCTGGTTCTCAAGAAATCAGACTGAGAAGGATTATGACACAGTGGGGAGATGCATTCACAGGGAGGGAAAGGTACCTTCAACTCAGCCCTGTCCTTCGAACCCTGGCGAGGATTTAGAATCAACTCCAGGACACTGGTGAGTGTGAGGACACTTGGAGGGGTGGGCAGTGGGAGGGTGCCAGGGCCCAAAAAGATCTTATGAAGCTCCCTGCCACGCTGGCCTGGAATTAACCCATGGTTTCCCAGCCAGAACTGTCCCAGCTGCCTCACTTTCCTGGGGCCTCTCCCGTTAGTTAATCTATGAAATTGACCAACTGAGTTTGACCGTGACTGGCTTTGTTTTGCAAAACAAAATTGGTAAGGCAGACCTCATGCTGACTGGCTGAATGGTGTCATCAATCCAATTCAAGGGGTGCCACAAATCAAGGAAGTGAAACTTCAATTTCCTCCTCGTGTTAAATGATAGCTTATCATACCTAGTATGACCCATATGCAGCTCAAGGCAAAGTATTTTATTGCTTTTTTTGTGAACAGCCATAAACCACTTTCTTGTAACTTTTTCCTCTCACCCCTACCCCCATCCCACACCTGACTGATTAAGGCTCATTGGAAAGGGCTGTTCTCTGTTGTCAATGGTCAAGGAACCGGAAGCCTCCTTTTTACCTCCACCAACCGAGCCCAGCTCCATGTTGCTTTGTTTAAAAACAAATCTTGTAGCCAGGCTCGGTGGCTCAACCTGTGATCCCGCGCCTTTGGGAGGCTGAGGTGAGTGGATTGCCTGAGCCCGCGGGTTCGAGACCCGTCTGGGCAACTTGGCGAGACCTCATCTCGACAATAAG
>NW_007248082.1:211866-217872 GCF_000164805.1 Carlito syrichta | reverse complement strand
GCGCTCGTAGTTCCAGCTACTTGGAAGGCTGAGGCGGAAGGATCGCCAGAGCCCAGCAGGTCGAGGCTGCGGGTTCCGGGAGCGTCCACTGCCCTCCAGTATGGGTGACAGAGTGAGACTCCGACTCAAAAAATAAAATAAAATAAAATAAAACAACATGGAAAGAAACAAATGGGGGAAAAATGCATTCTGGCTTCAGAGCAACTCTGTAATGTTCAGCTCCTCTCACCCCTTGGGTGTGTTTTGTCTCAGTTCTGGATCAGGCAGATGTAGGTTGCTTTAATCCCTGGGCTCCCACTGCTCCTGTGTACACTTCCACTGGGATGTTTATCACAACACATTGTCATAGGTGAGTGTTGTTTCTTGATTGGGAGGTTCTTTTTTTTTTTTTTTTTTTAGTTGGAGTCTCACTTTATCACCCAGACTGGAGGGCAGTGGCCGCTCCCGGCCACCGCAGCCTTGACCTGCTGGGCTCCGGCGATCCTTCCGCCTCAGCCTTCCAAGTAGCTGGAACCACAAGCGCACACTATCACACCCAGCTAATTTTTTTGATTTATTGTAGAGATGGGGTCTCGCCAAGTTGCCCAGATGGGTCTCGAACCCGTAGGCTCAGGCAATCCACTCACCTCAGCCTCCCAAGGCGCGGGATTGCAGGCTGAGCCACCGAGCCCGGCGATTGGGAGGTTCTATATTCTTTCGTTTTTATGTCCCTGGCAGGGACCTAGCACAGTCCTGGACCCCATTGAAGACGTCCAGTGAATGAATACATTGACAGGGAGGCCCCCACAAAGGTTAGCACATCTAGTACCCTACCTGCCCGCAAGTCTGTACCTATCTAGTCTCAGAATCAGAAAGAGGTTCTATTGCTCCGCTTCCTCACTGGACACTTGCGGACATAATGGGGGGAGGGAGATACGATGTCTTTCTTGAACCCGCACCTTCTTTCATTATCTTTTTTTTTTTTTTTTTTTTTGAGTTGGAGTCTCACTCTGTCACCCAGACTGGAGTGAAGTGGCCGCTCCCGGCCACTGCAGCCTCGCCTGCTGGGCTCCGGCGATCCTTCCGCCTCAGCCTTCCAAGTAGCCGGAATTACAGGCGCATGCTACCACGCCCAGCTGATTTTTTGATTTATTGTAGAGATGAGGTCTCGCTGCCCAGGCGGGTCTCGAACCCGCGGGCTCAGGCAATCCACTCACCTCAGCCTCCCAAAGGCGTGGGATTACAGGCTGAGCCACCGAGCCCGGCTCATTATCTTTTATTATTATTATTATTATTACTTGAGTCAGGGTCTCACTCTGTCGCCCAGGCTAGAGTGCAATGACACAGTCTCTGGGCTCAACAAAGCGTGGACCTCCTGGGCTCAGGCAAGACTTTCCACTTCAGCCTCCCGAGTAACTGGGACTACAGGCATGTGCCACCAGGCCAGCTAAATGTTTTTTGTGGAGATGAGGTTTCACTATGTTGCCTTGGCTGGTCTTGAACTCCTGGGCTCAAGCAGTCCTCCAACCTCAGTTTCCTGAAGTACTGGGATTACAGGCATGAGTCACTGCACTTGGCCTATTTTACTTTTAAGTAAATAGGATTCCATCACAACCCTACTTAAAATATTCTCCCTCTCTCTTTTTTTGAGTCAGAGTCACACTCTATTGCCCAGGCTGGAGTACAGTGCATGCTCACGGTCACCACAGCCTCAACCAGCTAGGCTCAAGTGATCCTTCCACCTTAGCCTTCCAAGTAGCTGAAACCACAGACCCGCACCATCACACCTGGCTAATTTTTTGATTTATTGTAGAGACGAAGTCTCACCAAGTTGCCCAGGTTGGTCTCGAACCCCTAGACTCAGGCAATCCTCTTGCCTTGGCTTGCTAAAGTGCTGGGGTTATAGGCGTGAACCACCGTGCCTGGCCAAAGTATTCTTTCTTTTCCTTTCCTTCCTTACCTCCTCCCTCTCTCTCTCTCTCTCTCTCTCTCTTTCTTTCTTTAGAAACAGGGTCTCACTATATTGCCTATGCTAGTCTCAAACTCCTGGCCTCAAGCAGTCATTCTGTCTCAGTCTCCTAAGTAACTGGGACTACAGGTGCGTACACCACACCTGGCTCCTGCTTAAAATCTTTTGATGGGTGTCCCATTTCTCTGGAACAAAACCCAAACTTTACTGTGGTCTGCTGAAGTCCAATGTGAATCTGACTCTGTGTCCTACATTTTTATTCAGGTGAAGCCAAGTTAAGGCAAACACCAAGGGGGGGACAAGAGATACACACTGTAAGAGGTAGCATAGAGGCTGACTTGCTCTTTGCCTTGGGCCTAAGTGGTAATGGTGTGTTTGGAACCTTGTATGTTCTTCTCTTTCCTTCCCTCTTCCCCACCCTCCTGCAAATCACACAGCACATCTAACCCTTCTCCCACTGTTTACTTCTCTTAATTACTGCCCAGCTGATTGGTCCTGAGAGTAGTATGGAGCCCCCCAGAGCAGAGGACCTAAGGGTTGCTTGAACTTGGAGTTGGGAGGCCTGAGATCTAGTCTCAGTTCAGCCTTCAACTAGCCAAGTGACCTTGGGCAAATTGCCTTCCCTCTTCCGTGAGATGAGGGAAGTCTCCTCCAGCTCTGAGATTCCATGACCTGGATACTCACCACTGTACATTCACAGAGATTTTGCACCAATCCCGGAACTGATACCCAGGTTGATTCCTGGGTTTGTTTTGTTTTGTTTGCCACTGGGCAAAATCAGTTTTTTTGTTGGGAAAGCACTCATCACACACCATGTGCAGAGTGTTGTGAGAAGCTTGTAGCGGCACCAAGGAGGTAACATGGTCCTAGCCTCCAAGGAGGAGATTTATCAACCCTGTTATTGAGACACAAAAAGTACATAATGTCTAGATATCATAGGCAGTGATACATCGGTTCCATAAAAAAAAAAAAAAAAAAGTAAGACAATGTCAAGGAACAGGTAGACGTTAAGGTGTTTTGTTTGGAGCTATAGCAGCACTAGATAGGGCAAAGGTATTTCCAAAAGGGAAATGGTCTCAACTGGGACACAGATGTTGAATGGGCATGGTGATTGCAAGGAACTCTCATAACCAGTCTCGCTGGAGCTGAGGAAGCAATACAAGAATATATCACATATTTTTGGTAGAAAAAAAATTTTAATGTTTATAGTAGGTTGTGTCATAAACTGTTTAGGAGACTTGAAATACCAGCTCAAATAATTGAGAATTTATTTCTAGGACATTGCAAGTTTTTGTTTCTTTTCGTTTTGGAGGTGGGGGTCTCACTCTGCCGCCCAAGCTGAAGTACAGTGGCATGATCACAGCTCACCACAGCCTCGCTCTCCTGGGCTCACGTGATCCTTCCACCTCAGCCTCCTGAGTAGCTGGGACTATAGGCACATACCACCATGCCCGGCTAATTTTTTGATTTTTTGTTGAGACAAGGTCTCGCTATGTTGCCTAGGCTGGTCTTGAACTCCTGGGCCCAAGCAATCCTCTTGCCTCACCTCCTGAAGTGTTGGAATTACATGCCTGAGCCACCACACTTGGCCTGTTTTATTTTTTAATCAAGTGGATGATGAGTTAAATATGACGTATTAGTAAGGTAAATATGGCAGCAATGTGTTAGGTGAAGAGTTCAGAGGCAGTTGGATATCAGTCAGTTGGTGCAAAATTCAAGTACAAGGTACAGTCTTAGCACAGAGTAGAGGCAAAGGTAACAGAGGGGAAGGGATATATTTGAAGGACAAACAATGGAAGATAAACATGAAAAGCTGGGCAGAGGAAGGAGTCAAGGATAACTCAGAGGAGTAAGCCTCAGTCATTCAGTTTCATTAGATCACTGATGGCAACAGAAGAGGCATAAGAGAAAATCAATTCTGAACACCCAAGTAGAAGTGGTCAGTCAAGCCAGGTGCGGTAGCTCACGCCAGTAATCCTAGCACTTTGGGAGGCCAAGGCAACAAGATTGCCTGAGCCCATGGATTCGAGACCACCCTGCACAACTTGGAGAGACTTCATCTCTACAACAAATCAACAAATTAGATGGTCATGGTGGCGTGTGCCTGTGGTTCCAGCTACTTGGAAGGCTGAGTCCGAAGGATCACCGGAGCCCAGCAGGTCGAGGCTGCGGTGGTGGTGAGCTTGCCACTACACTCCAGCCTGGGTGACAGAATGAGACTGAGACACCGACTCAAA
The DNA here is from genome assembly GCF_000164805.1 of Carlito syrichta. Taxonomy (NCBI): domain Eukaryota; kingdom Metazoa; phylum Chordata; class Mammalia; order Primates; family Tarsiidae; genus Carlito; species Carlito syrichta. The sequence continues at coordinate 213,687 of NW_007248082.1, read as the reverse complement.
AAGAAAAGAGCCGGGCTCGGTGGCTCAGCCTGTAATCCCGCGCTTTGGGAGGCCGAGGTTAGTGAATTGCCTGAGTCCACGGGTTCAAGACCCGCCTGGGCAACTTGGTGAGACCTCATCTCTACAATAAATCAAAAAAATTAGCCAGGTGTGGTAGCATGCACCTGTAGTTCCAGCTACTTGGAAGGCTGAGGCGGAAGGATCACCAGGTTGAGGCTGCGGTGGTTGGGAGCGGCCACTGCACTTCAGTCTGGGCAACTGAGTGAGACTCCAATTCAAAAAAAAAAAAAGAACAGAACAGAAAAGAAATGACCAAACATCAGAGCTGCCGAGCTTAGAGCCTGCCCAAAGATGCAAACTTAGAAATAAGAAATAAGACAGGAATTCGAGATTAGGTAAATTCTCCACAGTGAGAACAGGGAAGAAAGTGGGCACCAACTTGAACTTAGCCGGGCATTCATATTAAAGGTCAACAAGAAGAGCAGCCCAAAAGAATGGTTAAACTGGCAGGAAGGCTGGGTGTGGTGGCTCAAGTCTGTAATCCCAGTACTTTGGGAGGCCAAGCCAAGAGGTTCGAGACCAGCCTGGGCAACTTGGTGAGACCTCATCTCTACAACAAATAAAAACCAGCCGGGTGTGGTAGCATGCACCTCTAGTTCTGGCTACTTGGAAGGCTGAGGCGAAGGATTGCCGGAGCCCAGCAGGTCGAGGCTGCTGTGGCTGTGAGCATGCCACTGCACTCTAACCTGGGTGACAGAATAAGACTCCAACTCAAAAAAAAAAACAGGGCAGGAGGATTTTGCAGCTGATGGTCATTGATGAATTTGGAGAGAACCATTACTGTGGGATAGAGGAGAGGGATACGGAAGGCAAGAAATTAAAGGTGAGTAAGGAAATCTGAGTTCTGGTTGTAGGTCCATGTTTGAGGGATTCGGTGGTGAAAGAAATAGGATGTGAGTTTGGAAGGACGGCAGGGTCAAGGAGAGTTTTATTTCTCTTTTCTTTCCTTTTCATAGGTGAGCCCCTTGGATATCTGCAGACAGGCATATGGAGAGAGCAGCGTACATTTTCTTTTCTTTTTGAGTCAGGGTTTCACTCTGTCATCCAGGCTGGAGTGCAGTGGCATGGTCATGGGAGCCTAGACCTCCTGGGCTCCGGTGATCCTCCCACCTCAGCCTCCTGAGTACCTGAGACTACAGGCACAAACCACATTCGGCTAATTTTTTTTTCTTATTTTTTGCAGGGACAAAGTCTTGCTATGTTGCCCAGGCTGGTCTTGAACTCCCGGGCTCAAGCAATTTTCCCATCTTGGCCTCCCAAAGTGCTGGGGTCAAAGGCATGAGCTATGGGACCCAGCTGAGAGCAGTGTACATTAAAGGGACCTTCTGGAGGGGAGATTCTCAAGAAGACCGGAAGGAGAAAACAATGGCTAAGGTGACCCTGGGATAGAAAATGTCAAGGTAGCCTTGATGAGTGGTCAGAAGGGCGAGGAAGTCTCCAGCAGTAGTGAAGCTACTGAACACAGTCCAACCTGAGTAGACGAGCAAAATTAGAAGGATAAAAGACTAGCTGATAAATCATGGTCAGTGCTGAGGATGTGCGGATGTAACAACAGCTTTTCATGAACATAGCAAGGAACCACTACTAGAAGGACTAGAACAGGATAAAGCTGTGTACCAGACAGAGAGAGGTTCTGGAGCAGGCTAAGCCTGGGGCAAGGTGGAGAAAGCAGAGGTCTGGGGAGTGTTGGGTTGGGCTTATCAGGTTCCAAAAGAGGGAACAAGGCCCTACTGTCGGCTAGCTAGACCGGGCAGATTCAGA
>NW_007248082.1:197789-211846 GCF_000164805.1 Carlito syrichta | reverse complement strand
CAACAGCAAACAATACAGACACTTGCATTCTAGTTGAAAATACAAGATATGTGCATAAAAGTATGTGCGTGCATAAGGTAATGTCAGGTATGACACGTCCCACGAAGAACAGGATAAGGGACTGAGAACAAAGGGCTGTTCTCGGAAGGATGGACAGGGAAGGCTTCTCCAAAGAGGTGACATGTGAGTAAGCCATGAAGATGGCTCAGGAGAGCGGATTCCAGGGCCCTAAGGCAGAAGCATGCCTGGTCAAACCCAAGGGCCAGCGAGGAGGCCACTGTGGTTAGAGCCCAGGAAAGGAAAAGGGAAGTGACAGGAGCTGAGTTCGGAAGGACGAGCTGGGGCCAGGTCATCACGAAGGGATTTATGAGCCATGGTGAGGTCTTGCCGTGGCATGAGAGTGCCTGCTGCCCAGGGGAGCAAATACCAAACAGTTCAACATGGATCCACACGCAGCAGACTGGCCTCCACCGTGCATCAATAAAAGATTTTCCTCTTTGCCTCTGTACTCACCCCCTCCTTTTGCTACTCTTAAGAAGAAATATGTTTTATGTTTCTGCTGACTCTACACAGCGAGCCACCAAGAACTTGAAAAATTTCCATAGAAAATGCAGCACCAATAAGAAACTTAAAGTTAATTAGCCGGGTGTGGTGGCACGCACCTGTAGTTCCAGCTAATTGGAAGGCTGAGGCGGAAGGATCGCCGGAGCCCAGCAGGTCAAGGCTACAGTGGCCAGGAGCGGCCACTGCACTCCAGTCTGGGAGACAGAGTGAGACTCCAACTCAAAAAAAAAAAAAGAAACGAACCTCAGCTGGCTGGGCACAGTGGCTCACACCTGTAATCCCAGCACTTTGGGAGGTGGAGGCCAGAGGATTTGCCTGATCTCAGGGGTTCAAAACCAGCATGGGCAACTTGGCGAGACCTTGTCTCTGCACACACACAAAAAATCAAACAATTAGCCAGGTGTGGTGGTCTGTGCCTGTGGTTCTAGCTATTTGGAAACCACATGTGGTCCTGAGGCAGAAGGATTGTCTGAGCCCAGCTGGTCGAGACTGTAAGGGCTGTGAGCATGCTGCTGTACTCCAGCCTGGGTGACAGAGTGAGACTCTTGACTCAAAGAAAAAAGAAATGAACCTTGACCATGGAGAAACACAAGTGAGGCAATCAGAGCTCAGCAAAGTCAAGAATAAATAGATTATTCGGGCACACAAGGGAAAGAGATGAGGGTGGTTGAGGCTTGAGAAGGGTGTCTGTTTTGCACTCTACCGTCCTCCTCACAGAAACCCAAAGTCTTCAGGGTGTCTGAAGACAGTCTAGAAAAAGAGTTAACTGGTAAAATACTGAAGTGATCGGGGTGATTTCTTTTGGAGGACAGGCATGCTTGAAGGCCTCGAGTTCATAATATGAGGTTCTAAAGACGGCAGATTTGAGATATAGTAGTGATAATTCAGGGTGACATGAGCAGACGTCCTGGCAAGCACTCTGTGCAGGTAGAGAGAGGGGAAGATTCTCCTACTCCCTGACAGTCTTCTGGAACAGGATAGGGTGTCTGGTGGGCTCCTGATTTTTCAGTCTCAGATCAGGAGCCCCAAGTCCAGCTCCCTCAATGCTTTCCCTGGAGCATCACACATCCCTTTGCTGATGACTCTCCTGGAGAGGGGTAGCTTCCTGGGTGTGCAGAGCACTAGTCGTGGAGGTGTCCAGGGCCCTGGAGTCTTGTCTTACCTCCTCTGCTGTCTCACCTGGTGATGCTGGGCAAAAGACTTTCCTCCTCCCGTGGTAGGGAATGCGGCAAGGTTAGGTGGCTAAGAGCTCTATTCTTACCCAAAGGTCTTTAACCTCTCCTAGAAGCCTTGGCTCTGGTCCTTGCTTTCATTCCATTTCCCCCCCAGCCTAAACGTCTTTATCTGGGCCTAGGGTCTTTTGTCATCAGTGTGGATTATGAGTAGTTTGTGTTTTGGGGCTAGAAACTTATTCGTTTTCCTCTGAACCCTGTTTTTCCTTCCTCTGTTCTCTAAAATAAACACCCCTCCTTTGGCATTCCCTCTGGAAACTTTGACCTCTAATGTCGACCATAATGGTTTGCTTTTTCTTTGAGTACCCCCTGGAGAACTAGGATTCTGCCCTCCCAAGTCAGCGGGAGCCAGGCTCTCTGCTTTATCATTCTAAGGAAGGCCTTTGCAAGTCAAAAGTTAGGTTTCTTCATTCTGGAGAAGAGCTGAGAAACGTGACTCTCTTACTAGAGGAAGAGGGAGGAGAGGACACCTTTCACTGCATATGAATGGTAGTTATTTGACAAAACTGTCATGATGGTTAAGAATGTTGCCAGAGATGCCTGGGGTCCCAGAGTGTAAGTGGTGTAAAAGAAAGAGTATGACCCAGTGCAGTGGCTCACGCCTGTAATCCCAGCACTTTGGAGTTCAAGACAAACCTAGGCAACATAGCAAGACTTCGTCTCTACAAAAAGTCAAAAAAATCAGTCGGGCATGATAGCACATGCCTGCAGATCCAGCTACTCTGTAGGCTGAGGCAGAAGGATCACCTGAGCCCAGGAGGTCGAGGCTATGGTGAGCCACGATCTTTGCCACTGCACTCCAGCCTGGGCGACAGAGTGAGACCTCGACTCAAAAAAAGAAAAGAAGGAAGGGAACGAGGAAGGAAGAGGGAGAGAGAGACGGCCAGACAGACACATTGAGTATGGATTTATGAGGTGCCAGGACTGAATTCAAATCCACTTTCCTGTGTTTAATTTTAGGTTGGGGTGCCTAACCTTTCTGATCCAGTTTCCTCAGTAGTAAGAGAGGAATAATTGTAACCCCTTAACTGGATTATTCTGAGGATTGAAAGATATAATATCTATTAAACGCTGGACACTTAGTAGGTGCTCAATAACTTCCTTTCTACTCTAGTTCCCCTATCCCTTTAGGCCCTCACCAGCAAGCCCGCATACACTGGCAGGGGCCCATAGGAGACTCTGGGAATATTCTCAGGGTTTTCTTTTTTTTTTGAGTTGGAGTCTCACTCTGTCGCCCAGACTGGAGTGCAGTGGCCGCTCCCGGCCACCGCAGCCTTGACCTGCTGGGCTCCGGCGATCCTTCCGCCTCAGCCTTCCGAGTAGCCGGAATTGCAGGCATGCGCTACCACGCCCGGCTGATTTTTTGATTTATTGTAGAGATGAGGTCTCGCTGCCCAGGCGGGTCTCGAACCCGCGGGCTCAGGCAATCCACTCACCTCAGCCTCCCAAAGGCGCGGGATTACAGGCTGAGCCACCGAGCCCGGCTTTCTTTTTTTCTTTTTCTTTTTTTGAGTTGGAGTCTCATTCTGTTGCCCAGGCTGGAGTGCAGTGGCACACTCACGGCCACCCCAGCGTCGACCTGCTGGACTCCAGCGATCCTTCCGCTTCAGCCTTCCAAGTACCAGGAAGTACAGGCTAAGGGTTTTCTTAAGAGTCCTTAATTCTGCCCACATCGAAGTTCAGATGGGAGGAAGAGAAGAAGGTGAAGGAGAAAAAGCTTTGTAGGGGGCTGGCTAGCCTAAGTATGTTTTCTTTTGTAAATTTAGACTGAGAAAATACAGAATTCTATTCCCCAGGTGAAGTGACCCAGTGTCTGGATTTACTGAAGTATGGGAAAAGGCTCATGGGCAGGTTTTGCTCATCGAGTTGATCCCCTCTTCAGCAGGTTCGCAAGATCCACCATCAGATTGTAGCCAATCTGCCTGTTTTGGCCCTGAATCTATGGAACACGGGGGTTTTACTGTTCTGTCACCTTAATGATAGCTAGCTTGTTGAGAATGAACCAAAAGGGAAGGGGTGCGGGGTTGTAACTAATGAATCCGAATGAGGCTGTATTGCCTTGGAAGGAATCATTGACAGGAAAGTGATGGATGAAGAGAAATCCAAATTCCTTGAGTTTCTGGCCCAGGGTCCATGTGGGAAGATTGGTGGTGTGATGGATTGCTCTGAAGGTAAGATGGATGAGAAAGGGAGAGGCTTAGAAGGAGAAGAGACCAGGAGACTGACTATGAGCTTTTGGAGAAGTAGGCCAATTTCTCATGGAATTCCTACTGCTTTAGGTTTTCTTAGTGAAAACTCCTGATATAATCCCATAGGAAACAGAAAGCTTGTTCTCCTGGAATGAGCTTTTGAACAGGGCAGCAGGGATGGTTTTGTTTCTGAAACCCCCCCAGGATTATTCAGGTATGTCAGCAAGGTCCTGGAGAAAATGTCAAAGCGTCGGGTGCCTGGGTTCTTGGATGGCGACTCATTAAGGAATGCAGTTTGTTCATTTCCCTGGATCTGTGTCACAAGTCAGGTTCCAGGAGGAGGATGCTGACATCTATATTTTGGCATCTATATTTATGGAGGGTTTAACCTCAGGGCCAGATAATTTTATGTGTTTGTCTTTTCTCTGAGCCCCAGGGAAATAATCTTTTTCTTTTGGTTCCCATTTATTCCTCACAATTTTTGTCCTTAGTGTCCCTTCCATTCTCCCTTCCTACAACACCACGCAGATGCACACCACATACACGGTTTTTCTGTCACTACTGTATTGCCGAGTGTTTTTAAAAACCTTCCTTGGAAGGAGGGACAGAAAACAAATCTTCCAGTTCCTTGACATAGCATGCACTTTTATCAACTTGTCGATGATCTCTGCATCTGTGGTAGTTTTAAATGCACGAGAATGAATAGAAACCAGTATGGATTTTCAAGGCACTTGCTTATGGCTTTTATTAAGGTGCCAACTTCCTTATTGAATATTTTACCCTCCTTTTCATTTAAAAAAAGGATTTGTTATTTCTTTTTGATGCTTAAAAAATAACACATTCTTTCTGATAGCAAAAATATTTTGTTTATTGTCGTCAAATATAAAAATACAAAAAAACCAAAAGAAAGCAAATCACTCTATTTTGATATTACATGGTGGCAAATGTTTGTATATTTTTACAAACAGTATTGGATTCATCCTGAACATGCTGTTTTGTAATCAACTTTGCTTAATTATACTATACGTATTTTCCATGTTACCATTTCTCAAGAATATTATTTTAGTTGTTTCTCTTCCACCATAGGGCCATGATTTTGTAGGGCCATGATTTACTTGTTTATCCTACTGTTGTTAAATTACTTTCTAATTTTAAACAATAAGCTGGGGTGTTTCCCTATTCTTGGTGATCATTTTACTTGTTCATTCAACATATCTAAAATACCTCTTCCCTGCAGGGTGCAAGGCCCGTGCAGACAGGAAAGACTCCCAAGGCTGAGATACTCAGATTTAGGAGACCAGTGGCTGAGCCCCCAGGGCTCTTTTTATGGGAAACTATCCCTTCTCCAAAGATTACCCTTGGAAGATGCAGAAGTGCAAATGGAGCCAGGGAGAATCCACAACTTTCCTAGTCTCTTGCCCTGGGGCCCAGGTCTTGGTGTACAAACACCCCAGGAAGTCCAAGTTAAGCAGGCAAACACACTTTGAAAATGGTGCAAGTTCAAAGGGCTTCCTTAGTCTCCAAGTTGCTTAGGTTACATTAAAATAACACCCTCTAAATCTAGAAGTCTGTATTGTTTTCCTATTGGCCAGTGTCTGGGTTTCAATTTTACAGTCAAACATCGAAATCAAGGGAGTTGGATATTTCTAGTCTCCCCTTCAGCCTGGCGGACTATTGGGATACCGAAGTAGGGTTTCTCATTCTATTCCTGATCCTAAGGTTTCCAATCAGAGAATGAAAGGTCCCAACTGGATACATTCTAGACCCATTCATCGCAAAATAAAACTGAGTTCCCAATCTGGGAAAATAGCAAAAAAACAGTCGCTCAACTGCTCACTGAGAGAAAATCCCTCTTGTGAGACCTCACCGAGGTAGGTCCACTTAACTGCCATGATTCCCTTTCCAGGGCTCCGGAGCTGGAAATGTCTTCAGGTTATGTTGGGGCCTGGTTTCCCAGGGTTGGGTGGGGAGAAATTTTCAAAAGTGCATACTCAGGTGAAAAACGAACACTCTACCCGGCACAAATGGGCAGACATGTGGTCTTTGCCTCGTTTATCTGCATGGATGTGTAGTTGGTCTTTCTGGAGCCAGCCAGAGTGGGGAAGGTAGCTCCTCCGGGAACCCTTCCATTTTCTGCTTCCATTCTCTCTGGCTCTCAGCAGCGCAGCTGGACTGAACATGGTCTGACACTTAAAGGCACAAGTCCTTTGAGGGTCTCTCTAGATATGGATCCCAAAGCAAACTCTCCCTTCAGCAAGCTGCTGAGTACCGGGCCCAAAACCCAGCAGGGGACTTGCAGGAAAGAGGAAAAGGTCCGCGCCCGTCAGGAGGCCCAGGCTCCAGTTTCAGCTCCGCGGAGCATCAGCTGCGTGATCTCGGCCTCCGTCCTCCCATCAGCAGCGGACCCCACGAGGACTCCAGAGCTGCCCTGCGGCTTTCCAAGCCTCGGGCTCCAAGAGAGGAAGCGCGTCGCCCCCCAGCGACATGCGACCGACGCGAGGAGTGTGCGTGGCGTGGCGTCATCAGGCGCTGCCTGGGGAGCGTGCGCAGTAGAACCTGTTCACCACCTGCCGGCACTGGTCACACTTGACCGTGCAGCACCACTGGAACTTGCAGTTGCAGCTGCTCGTGGCCTCGGCTCGCCTCTCCTCCACCTGCAGCCCACACTCGGTGCACAGGCGCCCGCAGCTACGCCGCTCCCACCTCGACGCGTTGCGGCTGCCCCGCAGGCACTCGCGACCCTCCGTGCCGTGGACGCCCAGGCTGGAGTTGCGGGCGCAGTAATCTGGCGATTCCTCCAAAAAGACCAGTTCGGCCTCCGCGCTGGGAAGGAAGGCCTCCGTGGGCGTCCAGCGGCCCTCGGCGCTGTTCCCAGCTCGTAGCCGCCGCTTATCCATCTCGATCTTCAGCGCCCGGTCATACTTGGCCTTGAGGTAGTCTCCCATCTCCCGGAAGTCAGCCAGCTGCAGCCAGCACGTCTGGATGCTGCAGCTCCCCGAGATGCCGTGACACTTGCAAGTCCTCCTCATGGTGGCTCTCACTGCCTTCACAGAGAGAGAACACGAGAGGGAGAATGGCTCTGGGTAGGGGAGCCCAAAGGCTAGCGATTAAATGCAATACTTTTTTTTGTTGAGTTGGAGTCTCACTGTCGCCCAGGCTGTGGTGCACCGGCAGGCTCACGGCCTCGATCTGCTGGGCTCAGGCAAGCCTTCCACCTCAGCCTTCCAAGGAGGTGGAACTACAGGCGCGAGCTACCATGCCCGGCTAATTTTTTGATTTATTGTAGAGACGAAGTCTCACCAAGTTGCCCAGGCTGGTCTCGAACCCCTGGGCTCAGGCAGTCCTCTCACGTTGGCCTCCCAAAGTGCTGGGATTACAGGCTTGAGCCACTGCGCCCGGCCAAATGGAATATTTTAGAGCTGCGTTTCTTGACTTGGAAGGAGCATCAGAATCACTGGGGAAGCTCACTAGAAATATTTATTACTGAACCCTAACTCAGATCTTCCCAGTGAGAATGTTCAGGGGGGTTAAGGGCCTAGTACTGGGGTGGGGGGGATGTTTAAAGCTTCCCCAGGTGATTCTGATTAAAAAAAACAAACAAACAGGCAAGTGTGGAGAAGACTACCGGAATCTGGAATCCTCGGCTCCAGGCCCAACCCCTTAACTTGGTGAGCTTGTTTCTCTATCTGCCCAGTTGGAATATAACTGAATAAAGTAATGGTAAAGGAAGAATTTTGTAAATTATAAAGAAAAATATGGTCGTTGCCACTGTTTTTGTCCTGAAGTTAGGGGCTAGAGTATTTTGCAGGGTTTGGATTTGTCTTCTAGGTCTTCTCCCAGGGGGAGGAAGCCCCTTGAGTCTGAACATTTACACCCCAAGGCAATTAATTGCTTTGGTTGTACTTGCCTAAAAACCTCTTCCCCTTACCCTGGGGGAACCAGAACATTTAGGTCCAGGTTCACAGGAAACTTTAATGCTGTTGGCCCTAAATCCAACCTGTTTCCAGACTTCGGTTCAGAATACTCCAGAGACTGCTACCCTACTAGAAGTTGTGGAAGAGAACAGACACTCCAGGGAAGCCCAGATCAGTCCCATTTCCTCACAGCCCAGACAGACTTTTGGACCCAAGGCAGGACAATAAGGCCTTGTTAATTTCCTAGGACACATAGTTGAAGTGATGAAAAGTTTAAGACATGAAAGCAAGGCCTTGATTCTGTATTGTTCTGTGTTCTCAGAACCTGCCTGTGGAGGGGACAGAACATAAGCTTTGTGGTAAGAGGACTAGACCAAAAGATCTGAGTTCATTGCCTGACTCTGTCCAAGGTTGTATTGCCTTGGACAAGCCACTTAACTGGCTTTGTCATCCAGAGAATGGGAGTGGCCATCCCAGCCATGCTGGGGGGTGTGAAGATAAAACGTGAGGATGAGACAGTTGTGAAGCTGTTGTCAGTACTGGCTGACTCCTATACCCACCAGCCTGCCAGCCCTGTTGTTGTGAAGATTCATCAGGGCTCTGGCGTCCTTCCCTTTCTCCAGACTGTCCACAAAGAGCTTGGAAATCCTTTCTCCAAATTCCACATTGTCGCTACAGCCTCCCCAGATCCAGCCATGGCCTCCTACACATAGGGAAAGAATGAGTTCTGTACATGACTCCGCGCCAAGTCCCAGGAGAAGAGTCACGGTCTTTTGGCTGTCACAGACAAACCATCCCCAAGAGCCCTAGAGGTGTAAAGCTATCACTAAAGGTGAGACAGGGAAATGGAGATGCTTCAGATGGGGGTAGACCTGTGCCCAAAGGGCCAACTGTCCACCCTTCAGGCACTTCCCAGCTCTAGGCCATTATTCTCCTATACTCATAGTACAAGCAGGCTCTGCTGGGGCTGGCCTAGAGGATCTCAAAGGTTCATTGCATTCAAACATTCTGGAAATCTGCGCCACTACTCTATAGTAGTCTTGTTAGAGCCACCTCCTCCCTCATTACTTCTGAGTAAATCTCTTAGAGGGTCTGCAAGTTGTTGAGTAGCTCTGGATCATAGAGGAGCCATTTCAGGCCTGAAATACCAGGGCTCGCTTTTAACTCTCTCCAGCCTTCTTCCTGGTCTCCTTGTTGTTTTTAGAGCTACTTGCTAATCCCTGGACTCATGGACCCAGGCTCAGCTCTTAGGAGAGCCTAAGTCCAGAAGATCCCACAACTGAGGTAGCTGCTGGGGGCTAGGAGTTTGGGGGAGCTATGTCCCTTAGCCTTTCCCTGGAAGGCTTGACCTGCACTCAGCCCTGCAGCCCCTCACTTCTTCCCTCCCCCATCAGAAAGCCCAACTTACCTGTTTTTCCATTTTTGGATTCATCACAGCCACAGTTTTCAAAGTCGCCCATACTACAGTTCTTGGTGATGGTGTACATGACTCCAGCAGAGCTGATCGCATGAATGAAGGAAGTCTCTCTGGTGGCTTTGGAGAGAAAGAGGGGACTGACTGGAAACTTTGATGACCCAAAGCAGAGGCTTTGGAAAAACAGTGCTGTTTCTCTCTCCTATTCCCCACCTCCTTTGGGTTTAAGAGTATGTGCTTGTTTGTATGCACATACACAGCCCACCTCAGGCACTGCTCAGTGTGATCTCTCAGCTTTTCTGTTGCTGGAATTTCATGACTGTTGGCATATGTGAAACTCCCTTAGGGGCTGCAAACACAGAGCCCTTTCCCCATTTTGATTTCATGCAAATCAGTGCAAGATAAGTGTATACAAACACACAAATGCAGGCATGCATTAAAAAATACAGTAGTTGGCCAGCTCGGTGGCTCAGCCTGTAATCCCAGAGCTTTGGAGGCCAAGGAGAGGATTGCCTGAACTTGGGGTTCGAGAGCAGCCTGGGCTACTTGGTGAGACCTCATCTCTACAATAAATAAAAAAATAAGCTGGGTGTGGTAGCACATGCCTATAGTTCCAGCTACTTGGAAGACTGAGGCAGAAGGAACGCCTAAACCTTGCAGGTTGAGGATGCGGTGGCCATGATAGTGTTACTGTACTCCAGCCTGGGTGACAGAGTGAGACTCCCACTCAAAAAAAAAAAAATACAGTAGTTTCTGGCAGGTGCAGTGGCTCACACCTGTAATACCAGCACTTTAGGAGACTAAGGCAGGAGGATTGCTTGAGCCCAGGAGTTTGAGACTAGCCTGGACAAAACTGTATAGCAAGACCTTGTCTCTACAACAACAACAACAAAAAAAAATTAGCTACTTGAGAGGCCCAGGTAGGAGGATCATCTGAGCCTAGGAGGTCGAGGCTGCTGTGAACAGTGATTGTGCCACTCCAGCCTGGGTGGCAGAGCTAGACCCTGACTCAAAAAAAAAGGTAATTTCTTACATTTGTATGGAGACACCTTGTATCCACCTCATCAACCTCACCAATGCTTCTGGTGAGCTAAACAGAGCTGGCCTTACCCAAATGACAAATCTAGGATTGAGAGGGCAAGTCATTCACTCAAGTCACACAGCATTTCACTGTGCACATACGTGTCGCACACATGCACACGGCAAGCCCACCTCCGCGCACGCACCCACCCCCCTGTGCAGGTGTGCTCCTGAGCAACCTTACCGCTTCTCAGCCTGTTGTGGGTGGAGAGCTGGAGGGCATTTTCAGGGCAGTTCCAGCGTTCCCAGGCAAACTGGAACTTGCACTCCTCGATGCCACTCTGGGCGCCCAAGGCCACGCTGGTAGTGTAGGTCAAGTAGGCCTGGCAAAGGGAGAAGGGGCATGAGCCTGTGCCCAGCGCAGGTTATCTGGGATGTGGGGACTCACACAGGCCAGCTCCCAGCTGAGAAACAGCCATGGGCTTCTCCCCTCCCCTCTTCTTCAGAATAGTCCCCGAGGGTCCCGAGCAGGTAAAAGCAGGAGCCGGAGACCATCCTACCTTGGGACCTGTTACCAGGAAATTGTTCACTGACCTACCAAAGAGAGAAAAAGTGAGACAGAAGTGAATGCAGGTGAGACAACGGGGGCTTCCTTGACGGGGAGTGATGGGTGGGGGAAAGGACTTACCAGCCAGAGGCACTGGATGCCCAGCAGCATATGCCCAGGGCTGCCCAGAGCATCAACGGGCCCCCCATTGCCCTGCCCACTCCTGGGGGTCCAGGTCCAGCTCAGGGCCAAGTCCAGAGAAGAAGTGAGGAGAGGGCAGGACCCTTCTCAGTTTTGATGTGAGAAAATTCTGAATGACCAAGGGGGAAAAGTCAACAGCTAGTCTCATTTGATCCTCACTGGCAGGGTTGCAGGAGCCACTGACCCAATGGGGGATCTGGGAGGAGGGACTCAAAGCCTTGGAGGAAAGCCCCGCCCTGCCCGGCCTGGCCAGCCCTTCTCCCCTCCCAGACTGAGAGAGGGGTTGAAACTTTTCTCCTACCCTGCAGTTTTCTTCCTCTGTAAGTCAGTTTTGTCTCTTCCTACTTCTCTGCCCATTTTTCTGAATCACGTAGACTGGAGCAGGTGAGGTCCTGAGCCCTGAAGGCAGGTCACTTATTCTTGGAGCTATAGTTCTCATCTGTCGGCGAGACCCCACTCTCTGCCCTACCCTCCTCCCCTGGTGTTCATCATAGAGGAACTCCATTTGAGGGCCCTTCCTACACATGTACCCAAACTAGTGGTGCACTGTCCCTACCTCCTCCCCTGATGGCTGTGGGGTGATGAAAACTGCAGGGCTATGGAGGAGAAACACGTTAGAGCCCACCTGTGCAACAGTCCCTTCCGCCAAGTTCTAGCCAAGCAAGTTCTAGTAAATTGCCTTTCTTCCTAGCAGGTCTGTCCTTTTGCATCTGAGGTTTAGAACTCCTCTTTGTTAATTTCTTATATACCTGAGAATCAACCCCTGAACCACATAGGCCTATATTTGAGAAGAACAATGTCTTTCTTTTCTTTTCTTTTCTTTCTTTCTTTTCTTTTCTTTTCTTTTCCTTTCTTTCTTTCTTTCTTTCTTTCTTTCTTTCTTTCTTTCTTTCTTTCTTTTCTTTTCTTTTCTGATTTGGAGTCTTACTCTGGAGTGTAGTGGCACAATCATGGCTCACTGCAGCCTTGACCTCCTGGGTTCAGAGGATCCTCCCACCTCAGCCTCCCAAACAGTATCCAGTCACTTCCCAGACTGGTCCTGGGTTGGATGGGAAGAAGTCCACGATCCCCCGTCAAAGGAATTCCAGGGGCCATTGGGTCCCCAGGCCTCTTAGAGGCAGTGCACTTGAAGTATGGGCCAGGATTGGTGTTAGTCTGCAAACTGATAGTTGTCTTTCTGTGACAAAAAAAAAATACAAAAATGAAAGTGTTTAGAAATTTTGATAGCAATTTGGTGGAGAAATTTGAGATATGTTGATCTAAATAGTAAGAAATCGGGTTTTTTTGTTTGTTTTTGTTTGAGGTCTCATTCTGTTACCCAGGCTGGAGTGCAGTGGGACAATTTCAGCTCACTGCAGCCTCAGCCTGCTGGGCCCAGTGATCCTTCCACCTCAGCCTCCTGAGTAGCTGGCACTACAGATGTATACCACCTCACCCAGCGATTAATTGTAGAGATTAATTGTAGAGATGAGGTCTTGCCATGTTGCCCAGACTAATCTTAAACTCCTGGGTTCAGGCAGTCATCTCGCTTCAGACTTCCAAAGTACTGGGATGACAGGCGTGAGCCACTGTGCCTGGCCTTGGGCTCCTATTTTGTATGTCTTTATTTCGTTTGTTTCCTTCTTGTAGAAGGAAGGATATGACAAGTCCTTAGTAGACTAAAGCTCTGCCTCCCAGTCCTAGGCAGCTCTCTTCTTCTGCTTGCTTGGGGGCTTTTCTGCTTGGAGAAAAAGAGTGTTCCAGACTTGAGTCACTTGGGAAAAGCTTTGTCTCTGTCTCTTACTTTTCCCAATCAAGAATCTAATGTTTAACTGCCACAGCAGAGCTGATTTCCATGGTACTCACTGTGGAGTCAGAACAGGGTTAATGACCCCAGATAGTTCCCTCAGCCCTTTGAAAGAGTTTTAGGAGTGACTCTACATCCACTTCCTGTTTTTGAATGCCTGGGTCTTATCTTCTGTGTCTCCCATAGCACCTGGCATTTAGTTGGTACTCTATAAAAAATATTCTATTTTCTTTTTTTTTTAGTTGGAGTCTCACTCTTGTTGCCCAGGCTGGAGTGCAGTGGCATGCTTGTGGCCACCACAGCCTTGACCTGCTGGGTTCAGGTGATCTTTCCACCTCAGCTTTCCAAGTAACTGGAGCTATAGATGCTTGCCACCACGCCCAGCTAGTTTTTTATTTGTGATTTATTATAGAGACGAGGTCTCACCAAGTTTCCCAGGCTGGTCTTGAACCCCTGAGCTCAGGGAATCCTCTTGCCTTGGCCTCCCAAAGTGCTGGCTGAGTCACTGCGCCCGGCCTATTTTCTAAGAAGCAGAGGGGAAGTTAGTGAAACTTTTTGTGTGTATAAACTTTATGCTCACTCCTGCTCAAATTCTATAAAGATTATATAGTTTCTCTAAATGGAATTAAGGGTTTAAGGAAAGGCCTCTGCTTCAGGTATCAGGAACCCTGGGCTTTGGCCACTAATTTGTTGTATGACTTTGGGCAAGCTGTTTACTGCCATGTAGACTGTTTCTTCATCTGTAAAATGAAGGCGTGGGGACAATGTTGAGCATTGAATGACTCCTAAATACTTTCCCAGCTCTCTTACATGTATAATCTCAATTTTAAGATTTATAAAATGTATGAATCCCAGACGTGATTGTAAGCCAGAACCTTATCTCTCTTGGCTGTGAGCATGGGAATAATCTTCTACACCTTTGAATCCTGAAATTGGCCGTCAGATGAACCTTTAAGTTGGACACCTGTAGGATAACCAATGCCTTCTTCAGAGTCCTTTGGGGTCTTCTGCATACCCCTGTAATGGCCTAACCATGGTCCTTTACTAAAGACAGAGGGTCCTCTGGAGAGAAGAGCCAGAGACAGACATTCCACACTGAGTCTACAGATCATTTCCGGTCAATCTGCCTCAGTTTCCTTAACCTATTCCTCCCTCCCTCCCTCTCTCCCTCCCTCCCTCCCTTCCTTCCT
>NW_007248082.1:194021-197490 GCF_000164805.1 Carlito syrichta | reverse complement strand
TGATTTTTTGATTTAGTGTAGAGATGAGGTCTCGCGGCCCAGGTGGGTCTTGAACCCGCGGGCTCAGGCAATCCACTCACCTCAGCCTCCCAAAGGCGCGGGATTACAGGCTGAGCCACCAAGCCCGGCTTCCCTCATTTGTTTTTAAGTCACGATCCAACTCTTGGTTTCTCTCTTCCAGGAGTAGAAATCTGGAGATGAAGACCAGAGCAGAAGATGACAGTAGAGACAGATGAGCCTGTGACAAGACAGACCAAATAGTGTTCCCGAAGCAGTGACATGCTGGGGAATGATTAACAACTGGCTTTGGCGTGGCAGGAACCTGACTGGTGGTGTTTGCTGACTTTTAAGATGTAAATAATTCCACCATGACTGATTTCAAACTACCATTACGGTCTTGGGAAGAAATGTAGCATATCATTACAGAGTATTTTTATCACATAGATATAATGGATGTAAATCTCAAGAGTATAAGTTATAGTCAAATGTAGTAAAATAATTAGGAAGTGATGAATTTTGAGTATTTGTTATCTTTTTTTTTTTTTTTTTGTCAGAGTATCACTCTGTTGCCTAGGCTGGAGCACGGTGGCACAATCATGGCCATCACAGCCTTGACATGCTGGGCTTAGGCGATCCCTCCACCTCACATGCCACAACCCCAGCCAGTTTTTTGGATTTATTATAGAGATGAGGTCTCGCATGTTGTCCAGGCTGGTCTCAAACTCCTGGACTCAGGCAATTTTCTTGCCTCAGCCTCCCAAAATGCTGGGATTATAGGTATGAGCACCGTGCCAGGCTGTTATCTTTGTATTTATTTATTTTTATTTTATTTTAGAGTTGGAGTCTCACTCAATCATCCAGGATAGTGTGCAGTGGCATGATTACAACTCACTGCAGCCTTTGCTTCCTGGACTTAGGTGGTCCTCCTGCCTCATCCTCCCAGTAGCTGTGACTACAGGCAACACAACACCATGCCTGCCTCGTTTTTTGATTCTTTTGTAGAGACAAGGTCTCACTGTGTTGCCCAGGCTGGACTTGAGTCCCTGGGCTCAAGCCATCCTCTACCTCAGCCTCCCGAAGTGCTGGGATTACAGGCGTGAGCCACCGCACCCAGCCTTGTTATCTTTGTTTTTAATATAACTTATTTAGCCAGGTTTGATGGCTCACGTCTGTAATCCCAGCACTTTGGGAGACAGAGACGAGAAGATCGCCTGAGCTGAAGGATCACAGACCAGCCTGGGCAATTTGGCAAGACCTCGTCTCTACAATAAATCAAAAAATTAGCCGGGCATGATGGCACATGCCTGTAGTTCCAGCTACTTGGAAGGCTGAGGCAGAAGGATCACCTGGGCCCAGTGGGTGGAGGCTGCAGTGGCCAGGAGTGTGCGACTGCACTTCAGCCTGGGCAACAGAGTGAGACTCCAACTCAAAAAAATATATATCTATATGTATGTCTATATATCTTATTTAATTGTAAGTTTGTATAATTTAACTTTAAATAATGACTGTATCTAACCACCAATTCTCAAAATTCCTAAAAACATAAGATCAACTCTCCAGGGCAGGTACAGGCTGCTTCCAGCACACCATTGGGGCCTAGTGTCCTCCCTCTAGGCCACTGGGAGATAAAGTGGAAATTATGCAATTGAACACCAAATAATCATTTCAGTTATGTGCAAGGCTTTAACCCTTGCTGAACCATAGGTCTTGCTGCCTTGCCTTCAAGGAGCTTAGTGTCTAGTAAACAGGAGGTAAGGTGTGTATCAGTCTGTAATGTCAGGCAGAAAGTGCACATGGATACAATGAGTAAGTGTATGTACTCTGGAAAGGAATGCACAGAGCTGGAGAGGAGGTAGAGCCAGGTAATCCCAAAGGCCCCTTCCGCCTCTAATGTTCCATGAGGATTAGATTTCAGAGTCCAGGATCAATGAAGAAGGAACCAGAGTCATCCTTGCTGTGCCCAGCTTCAGGAAATCCGGAGACCATTCAGGGAACCATATTGTGTTTGACCTAGAAAGTCCCGTTTGACAAGGAGACAACTGAGAACAAGAGAGAGGGGTTATACTCAGGGTCACACAGTGATTTGGGGCCAAGAGAGCTTGGATCTCACCATCCTGGTTTGCTCTGGCCAGAGAGGTTTCTCATGATGTCATGGGGCTTTCAGAGCAAAAACCAGGAGAGTCTTGAACAATCCGGGGTAACCGGTCACCCTGCAGCAAATGTTTGCATATCCTAGGCCAGTGCTTCTTTCCTGTATGTGCTCTCACTAAACTTCCCCAATCCGTGGTTCCCTCCATTTCTTTCCCAGGCTTCTTGCAGGGCTCTGGGCCCACAGGGGCTGCTTAGACTGTGGGGCAAGTGGGGGGAAGAGTTGGGAGGGTGTGGAGAGGGGGTGGAGGTGACTGGTGAATGCCAGAAGACAAAGAGGTAGGATTTCTGACTTTTTACACTTCTCTGCTAATTAGATAAGGGGGTGGGGAAGGGGGAGAATGAGGCTCTGTGCATATTCTTCCGAGCTGTGACACTGAACAGAGCTCAGGGATTTTCTATCTCTGGTCTCCACCCCTCCTCCCTGGAAGCTTCCCGCCCCCTGGGGACACTTGACTCCCAGTCCAAATGCCACAGCTGCTTGAGCTCCTGACCCTCCCTTTGGCCCCTTCAATTTTGTGTCAGTGACTTACCAAGTTCCCCAACAATAAGCCCGGGAAGAAAGAGGGGAATATTTCAGTTTTCCCTTTCAGATCCAGGGTTCTAGGTGTGGGAGGGAACAAGGGGACCTCCTCTGTGGAAATGGGAGCAGTTGGTGGTCTGTTGAACACATGGGCCTGTGAGGACTGGGGTGCATTAGGAGGGATCAATCTGCAAGCCACACTGGATCTCTTTCATGTTGGAAGGTGTGTTTCTTCACCATACTGGAAGCTGCTAGGACTGGGCCTTGTCAATCCCAACTCCACAAGTACCTCCCAAGAATAAGAGGGTATTTCTCCCATCTGACTGAGATGTCCAGATAACAGAGGCTTCATCTTCACTGGGCAGGGTTGGAGTCAGAGGAGTTTGACCAAGAAGAGGTTTCAGTTGGCTAAAACCTCTTTATTCTACTTTGTATTCCCTCACTGCTTTAAGTCCTCATCTCTGGACGCTGGGTTGGACACAGAAGTTCTCAGTATTTTTTGACTAATTGTCAAAGATGAAAGTTTGGAGCTGGTTGGGGGATTTTTTTTAGTTTTCAGACAAATATGCATCCACCCATTCATTTATTCATTCCAAAAATACCTACTGAGTTCAAGCTAGTACTCAACGTTTGTGGGTCTAAGATGAATTAGGAGATTTTTTTATCTTGAAGGAGCTCTCAGGTTGGTATGAAAGAGAGAAATTTTTTTTTTTTTTTTTTTGAGTTGCTATCTCACTCTATCGCCCAGACGAGTGCAGTGGCCACTCCTGGCCACTGCAGCCTCGACCCGCTGGGCTC
>NW_007248082.1:186717-194001 GCF_000164805.1 Carlito syrichta | reverse complement strand
TTGCCCAGGCGGGTCTTGAACCCGCGGCTCAGGCAATCCACTCACCTCAGCCTCCCAAAGTGCGGGATTACAGACTGAGCCACCGAGCCCAGCTGAAAGAGAGAAATTTAAACAATTCGTAACAATACAGCAAGATGAACTTTGGAAAGGTGGAGGGGAGTAGGGGTGAGGAAATTCCAGAGAGGATTTATGATGGAGACCCGCCGCCTGGTGGCTGTGAGTGGTATAACAGGCTCCTGTTGTCAGAATGTGAGACTCAGTCCTGGAATTTTGCTTTCAGTGAGCACCTGCCTAATAGCCAGCCAAGTGGCTGGCACAGAGGTGGCCATATAGCCAAGATTATAAGGGCTCTTTGTCCCTGGAAAACTTGCAGTGTGCTTATGGATATACAGTATAATTGAAAAAGCTCGGCCTGTAATCCCGTGCCTTGGGAGACCGAGGTGAGTGAATTGCCTGAGCCCTCGGGTTCGAGACCCATCTGGGCAACTTGGCAAGACCTCATCTCTACGATAAAACAAACCAAAAAAATTAGCCGGGCATGGTAGCGTGCGCCTGTAGTTTCAGCTACTCGGAAGGCTGAGGCGGAAGGATCGCCGGAGCCCAGCAGGTCGAGGCTGCGGTGGCCGGGAGCGGCCACTGCACTCCAGTCTGGGCGACAGAGTGAGACTCCAACTCAAAAAAAAAAAAAAGTATGGAAGTGATCCATGCTTGTCACTGAAAAAGTAAATAAAATGGAAACACATAAAAAATGAGAGTCTCTGCCATCCCACTCCTTGTAAATAATCATGATGAACAGTTTGGGATAGGTAATTTTCTCTGCATATATAAATGTTTATAGACACATACACAATTTTTTTTTAAGAGATGGGGACTTGCCATGTTGCCCAGACTGGTCTTGAATTCCTAGGCTCAAGAGCATCAGCCTCCCAAGAAGCTGGGACTACAGGCCTGCACCACCACACCTGGCTAGATACATATGTAATTTTAAACATAGATTTGTGCTGTAATTCCTCTACTTGGCTTTTGAACTTCTCTATCATGGACTCACTTCCATGACACTGTATATCAATCTATCTGGCTTTTATAAAGTTTTTTGTTAAATCAAAATTAAGCATGCTTGTAAGCTCTATGAGCTTTATTTTTCCATTTGATCCTTGCTCAGAAGCCAAATCTTAATTTTTAGCATCATTTGCTGTCTTCATAGGCTGAAAATTTCCCTTTTTTTTTTTTTGAGTCAGCATCTCATTCTGTCGCCCAGGCTGGAGTGCAGTGGCGTGCTCATGGCCACCGCAGCCTCGACCTGCTGGGCTCCGGCGATCCTTCCTCCTCAGCCTTCCAAGTAGCTGGAAGTACAGGCACGTGCTACCATGCCTGGCTAATTTTTGATTTATTGTAGAGAGGAGGTCTCGCCAGATTGCCCAGGCAGGTCTCGAACTTACGGACTCAGGCAATCCACTCACCTCAGCCTCCCAAAGTGCTGGGATTACAGGCTGAGCCACCGAGCCTGGCTGATTTTTTTATTTATTGTAGAGATGAGTCTCACCGTGTTGCTCAGGCTGGTCTCGAACCCCTGAGCTCAGGTAATCCTCTCGTCTCTGCCTCCCAAAGGGCTGAGAGAATTTTTAAAACCATCAAGTTCTTGCTCCTTTTTAAACGTTTAACAGTCCTTTCTTCAGTTCATCTCCCTCCTCTCACATTTACTATAAGCAGTAAGGAGAAACTAGGTAGCACCTTCAACACTTTTCTTGCAAATCTCCTTAGCTAGATCACTCAGTTCATTTTCTACATTACATATCAATGAAGATGACATTGTTACTAAAATTTCTGGCCCTGCATAACAAGTATTCCTTTCTTCTAGTTTCCAATAAGATTTTTCTTACTTTCCTTTAAGCCCTCACTGGCATCCTCCTAAGAGTCCAACATTCTATGAAAAGTATCTGCAAGACTCTTTAAAATTTTGCTGAAACTCTGAGACTAAGGCAGGGGAGCTGGATAGGACTTGTTGCCTCAGCAAACTTTCATTCCTCATGTAAACTCTTCTATGTAGACTCTGCACAACACAGCAGTGTTACCCCAGTGGCTGGGGACTCCTTCTCAATCCCCACTGGGGTAGCCAATAGTGCACACAGGTGGGGAGCTCGAGTGCTTCCCCTGCACCTCCCTGGATGGCTCAAAACAGACAACTTGGATATTCTCCTCAGCCCCACCTGCTGCCTAGGTTGTCTGGGTACCTCCCATGGGGCAACACTGGCCAAGCAGAAAGCCCATAACCACTATTGCAGCTGACTCTCCTACAAATGCAACCTCCTGCCCAGAGGTCAACAGGTACAGTTCATTACAACTGATATAATACCTCAATTTTTGGGAAGGTCTGATCCTAGACACCAGCTAATATCACTATCCAAGCCACCCTGGCCACTTAGGACACTGTGAGCCTGTACAGGTGTCCAGCACAGCATCACAATAGCTGGCAATTGAGAAATACATCACACCAAGGCTATATATAACCAAGGGAACCCTACAGTGCCTATGTCAGCTCCCTGCTAACCTCAAACAGGAATAAATAGCCTCACCAGATGAGAAGAAACCAGAAAAACAATTCTGACTCTATGAAAATACAGCATTCTTTAACATACCCAAAGGACCACACTAACTCCTCAGTGATAGACCCTAAAATGAAATCTTTGAAATTCCAGAGATAGAATTCAAAAGGTTGATTATAAATTTGCTCAATGACATCCAGAAGAAAGTTGAAAACCAGCATAAAGAAAATTTTCAAAATGACTCAGGACATGAATTAAAAATTCTCCAGTGAGTTAGACACTTAAAAAAAAAGTTTGAACTGGAACTGAAAGATTCATTTAGGGAAGTACAAAATGCTGTGGAAAGTTTTAAGAGTAGACTAGAATAAATAGAAGAAAGGATCTCAGAACTTGAAGATAAGGCTTTTGAATAAACTCAATCAGACAGCTATAAATAACAAGGGATCAGGAGAATGGAACAAAGTCTCCAAGAAATGTGTCATTATATAAAACATCCAAACCTAAGAATCATAGGTGTTCCTGAGGAAGAAGGAAAGGTAATAGGTTTGGAAAACCTATTTGAGGGAATAAATGCCCCACTTTGAAACTTCCTTGGCTTTGCCAGAGATTTAAATATCCAGATACACGAAGTCCAAAGAATCCCTAGAAGATTCATTGCAAAAAGATCATCCCCAAGGCTTATAGTCATCAGGCTATACAAAGCTGATGTAAAGGAAAGAATTCTAAGAGCAGTGAGACAAAAGCGTCAAGTGACTTACAAATTTATCAGACTAGCAGAGATTTCTCAGCAGAAATCCTAGAAGCCAGAAGGGATTGGGACTCTATTTTCAATCTCCTCAAACAGAGTAAGTTAGCCAAGGATTTTGTATCCCACAAAACTAAGTTTCATAAATGAAGGAGAAATAACGTCTTTCTCAGACAAGCAAACACTGAGGGAATTTGTCACCACTAGACGGACTGGTTCTACAAGAAATTCTCAAAGGAGTTCTCAATATTGAAACAAAAGATTGAAATATGCCAGTAGAGGCCAGGCTCGGTGGCTCAGCCTGTAATCCTGCGCTTTGGGAGGCCAAGGTGAGTGGATTGCCTGAGCCCATGGGTTCGAGACCCGCCTGGGCAACTTGGCGAGACCTCATCTCTACAATAAATCAAAAATCAGCTGGGCGTGGTAGTGCGTGCCTGTAATTCCGGCTACTCGGAAGGCTGAGGTGGAAGGATCGCCGGAGCCCAGCAAGTCGAGGCTGCGGTGGCGGGGAGCAGCCACTGCACTCCAGTCTGAATGACAGAGTGAGACTCCAACTCAAAAAAAAAAAAAAAAAAGAAATATGCCAGTAGAAAAACACTGGCAATAATAAAGTTCACAGGGCTTATAGAACAGCAACACAATAGAGAGAAGAAGAAAAAAGCAATCCAGTGACAATCAACATGATGATGGAATAGTATCTTTTTTATTTTTATTTTTTGAGTCGGAGTCTCACTCTGTCGCCCAGATTGGAGTGCAGTGGCACACTCCTGGCCACCGTAGCCTCAATCTGCTGGGCGATCCTTCCTCCTCAGCCTTCCAAGTACCTGGAACTACAGGCACGTGCTACCATGCCTGGCTAATTTTTAAAAATTTATTATAGAGATGAGGTCTCGCCAAGTTGCCCGGGCGGGTCTTGAACCCCCAGGCTCAGGCAATCCACTCACCTTGGCCTCCCAAAGTGCTGGGATTACAGGCTGAGCCACCGAGCCTGGCCAGAATAGTATCTTTCAAGTATCATTATTAACCCTGAACATAAATGGTCTGAATGTCCCACTTAAAAGATACAGATTAGGCTCACACCTATAATGCTAGCACTTTGGGAGACCAAGGTGAGAGGATTGCCTGAGGTCACAGGTTCGAGACCAGCCTGGGCAACTTGGTGAGACCCCCCCCCATCTCTACAGTAAATAAAAAAATTAGCCAGGCGTGGTGGTTTGTTCCTGTAGTTCCAGTTACTTGGAAGACTGAGGCGGTAGGATTGCCTAAAGCCAGCAGGTTGAGACTGCAATGGCCAGGAGCATGTCACTGCCCTTCAGCCTGGGTGACAGAGTGAGACTCCTACTCAAAACAAAACAAAACAAAACACCAGATTGGCAGAATGGATACAAAAGCACAATCAAATATCTTCTCCTTTCAAGAGACCTACTTAAACACAAAGACTCCTGTAGACTCAAGGTAAAAAGTGGGAAAAAATATTTCACACAAACCAAAACTGAGCAAGAGTAGCCATTCTCATACAAGCTAAAACAGACTTTGTTTTATTTATTTATTTTGAGTTGAAGTCTCAGTCCGTTGCCCAGGCAGGAGTGCAGTGGCATGCTCACGGTTACCCCAGTGTCGACCCGCTGGGCTCTGGGCATCCCTCTGCCTCAGTCTTCCAAGTAGCTGGAATTTCAGGCATGTGCTACCACACTGGCTAATTTTTTTGATTTTATTGTAGAGACGAGGTCTTGCCAAGTTGCCTGGGCTAGTATTGAACCTGCGGGCTTGGGCAATCCACTCGCCTCGGCCTCCCAAAGTGCTGGGATTACAGGCTGAGCCACCAAACCTGGCCTAAAACAGACTTTAAATTAACAACAGTGGGGAAGAAACGGCAAAGAAAGTATTATATAATGATAAAGGGATCAATCCAACAAGAAAATATAACAATTTTAAATATATATGCATCTAACACCAGAGCTCTAAATTTTATAAAACAAATTCTACTAGACCTAAGAAAGAGATAAATAGCAATACAATAATAGTTTCAACATTTCAACATTCCACTGACAGCAACAGACAGATCATCAAGGCAGAAAGTCAACAAAGAAACATTGGAATTAAACTGAACCCTAGAACAAATAGGACTTAACAGACTTCTATAGCACATTCCATTCCAAAATTACAGAACTGCATTTTTCTCATCAGCACATGAAATATTCTTAAGACCATATAATAGGCCATAAATCAAGTCTCAATAACCTCAAAAAAAACCTGAAATCATATGAAAACTTCTCAGACCACAGTGGAATAAAACTAGAAATTAACTCCAAGATGATCTCATGAAACCAAACAAATACATGGGAATTAAACAATCTGCTCCAATATGATCTTTGGGGCAACAATGAAATCAAGATGGAAATTTTAAAAATTCCTTGAAATGAATGACAAGAACAACACAAGTTATCAAAATGTCTGGGACATGGTCAAAGTTGTGCTCAGAGGAAAATATATAGCACTTAAGGCCTACATTTGCAGGACTAAAATATCACATATTGACAACCTAATGTCACACCTCAAGGAGCTAGAAAACCACAAACCAAACCCAAAGTTAATAGAAGAAAAGAAATAATGGGGATCAGAGCAGAACTAAATGAAATTGAAACAAAAAACCCCCACAAAGGATCAAGGAAACAAAAAGTTGATTCTTTGAAAAGATAACTACAATTGATAGACCACTGGCTACATTAATTAAGAAATGAAGAGAAAAGATTCAACTTAGGTCTATCAGAAATGAAAATGGAGACATAACAACTGACACTCCAGAAATACAAAAGATCATCTGAGATTATTATGAACACTCTTGTGCAAACAAACTAGACAATCTAGAGGAAGAGGACAAATTCTTGGAAGTATACAACCCTCCAACCTTTAATCAGGAAGAAATAGAAAGCTTGAACAGACCAATAACAAGTAGCAAGATTGAAACAGTAATTATAAGTATCTCCAAGGCCAGCACAGTGGCTCAAGTCTGCAATCCTAGCAATTTGGGAGACCGAGAAGAGAGAATTGCCTGAGTTCAGAGGTTTAAGACTAGCCTGGGCAACTTGGGGAGACCTCGTCTCTAAAATAAATTTAAAAAAATTAGCTGGGTGTGGTGGCATGCGCCGGTAGTTCCAGCTACTTGGAAGGTTGTGGTGGAAAGATCGCCTGAGACCAGCAGGTCGAGAATGTGGTGGCCATGAGCATACCACTGCACTCCAGTCTGGGCAACAGAGTGAGCCTTCAACTCAAAATGAAACAAAACAAAACAAAACAAAAGTTTTTCCAAAAAAGAAAAAAAGTCCAGGACTTGATCAGTAGCCGAACTCTATCAGACTTTCAAAGAAGAACGGGTACCAATCCTACTGAAGCTATTCCAGAAGATTGAAAAGGAGAGAAATCTTCCTAACTCATTCTATGAAGCCAGTGTTACCCTAATACCAAGCCCAGGAAAAGGCACAACAAAAAAAGAAAACCACTAATATCCCTGATGAACATGAATGCAAAAATTTTCAACGAAATACTAGCAAACTAAATTCAATAGTCACTTAAAAGTATCCCTGAAGCTGCTGCATGGCACTGAGTGCTGCTTTGTGCTACCTCTGACCCTGCAGGTCCTACTCCACTGGCAGGTGAGCTGCTTTTCTTCTGTGTCATTTTGTTGCCAAAGTGGTATTAAAGTTCTTCACTTAATCATGGACTCTGCCCTTATCCCCCCCTTTTATGCCACATATGCAATGCCTTTCAATTTTCACTTTTCCCATTTAATTTCTTTGTATTACAATATGAAATATAGTTGCACATATGGACACAGCCTTGGAAGGACAGGTTCTGAATGTCCTTTTTTTTCATTGTAACATGTTTTACTCACAAAAAATTTTATTTTATTTTATTTTGAATTGGAGTCTCACTCTGTTGCCCAGACTGGAGTGCAGTGGCTGCTCCCGGCCACCGCAACCTCGACCTGTTGGGCTC
>NW_007248082.1:181446-186697 GCF_000164805.1 Carlito syrichta | reverse complement strand
GACGCCCGGCTAATTTTTTGATTTATTGTAGGGATGAGGTCTCGCCAAGTTGCCCAGGTGGGTCTTGAATCGGCTCAGGCAATCCATTCATCTCAGCCTCCCAAAGGCACGGGATTACAGGCTGAACCACTGAGCCCGGCTAAAATTATTTTTAAAAATAATAAAAATTGGCGATTTGCCCATGCCAGCCCTGGCATATCTCCCTTTTTTTTCCCCTCTTCTTTCTCTAATAAATTTTGTTTAAATAATAATAATAATAAAAATTCACAATGATCAAGTAAGTTTTATCCTAGGGATGCAAGGATGGTTCAACATATGCAAGTCAATAAATGTTATTCACCATATAAACAGAATTTAAAACAAAAATCATATTATCATTTAAATCGATGCAGAGAAAGCATTTGATAAAATCCAGCATCCCTTCATGATAAAAGTCCTCAGCAAAATAGGCATAAAAAGAACATTCCTTAAAATAATAAAAGCCATATACGACAAACCACCTCCATTGTCATCCTGACCCAAAAAAAGTTCAATGTGTTCCCCCTCAGAACTGGGACAAGGCAAGATGCCCACTTTTACCACTCCTATTCATCATAGTACTGGAAGTTCTAGCCAGAGCAATCCAACAGGAGAAAGAAATAAAGGATATCCAAATTGGAAAAGAAGAAATCTAACTATCTCTGCACGCCTATGATATTTTACCTAAAGAAC
This sequence comes from Carlito syrichta, assembly GCF_000164805.1. NCBI lineage: Eukaryota > Metazoa > Chordata > Mammalia > Primates > Tarsiidae > Carlito > Carlito syrichta. The sequence continues at coordinate 185,986 of NW_007248082.1, read as the reverse complement.
TCTAAACACTCCTTCAAAAGACTCTTGACTTGATAGTGAATTCAGTAAAGTTTCAGGATACAAAGTCAACACACACAAATCAGTAGCACTGCTATACACTAACAGCGACCAAGCTGAGAATCAAATCAAGACCTCAATTCCATCAACAATAGCAGCCAAAAAGCTACAATACCTAAGAATATATTTAACCAAAGAGGTGAAAGATTTCTACAAGGAAACTACAAAACACTGATGAAAGAAATTGTAGAGGACACAAGCAAATGGAAAAACATCCTATGCTTATGAATTGGAAGAATCAACATTGTTAATGACCATATTACCTAAAGTAATTTACAGATTCAATGCAATACTTATCAAAATACCAATGTCATTTTTCACAGAATGAGAGAAAAAATTCTAAAATTCATATGGAACCAAAAAAGAGCCAGAATAGCCAAAGCTATCCTAAACAATAAAGAACAAAACTTGGGCATCACATTATCTGACTTCAAATTATACTACAAGGCAGTAGTAACCAAAACAGCATGGTAGTGGAACAAGAGCAGACACACGACCAATGGAACAGAATAGAGAATCCAGAAACAAACCCAAGTACTTACAACCAACTGATCTTTGACAAGGCAGACAAAAACATACACTGGGGAAAGAACACCCTATTCAACAAATGGTGCTGGGAAAATTGGATAGCTACATGCAGAAAAATAAAACTTGATCCCTGTCTCTCACCATATACAAAAATTAACTCAAGGTGGATTAAGGATTTAAATGTCAGACCTGAAACCATAAAAATTCTAGAAGAAAACTAAGAAAAACTCTTCTGGATATTGGCCTAGGCAAAGAATTTATGACTAAAACCCCAAAAGCCAAATGCAAGAAAAGCAAAAATAAATAAGTGAGATTTAATTAAACTAAAAAGCTACTGCACAGCAAAAGAAATAATCATTGAGCAAACAGGCAACCTATAGAATGGAGAACTTATTTGCAAACTATACATCTGACAAGGGACTAATATCCAGAATCGACAAAGAACTCAAACAAATCAGCAAGAAAAAAGCAAATAACCTCATTTAAAAATGGACAAGTATAAAGAAGGACAAGCATATGGATTTTGCAGCAACTTGGGTGGATTGAGAGTCGATCATACTCAGTGATCTATCACAGAAACAAAGAACAGAGTACCACATGTTCTCACTCATAAGTGGACCCTGAACATTTACCATACTACCATAAGAAAGGAATTGGCAATAGTGGGATACTGCTGGGTGCGGGGGGGTTGGTGGGTGGGTAGGTGGGTGGGGCACAGCATCAATAAGGGTACCTGATCTCAAACCAGGCAAAATAGGGACCAAAGGGAGGTTCAGACTTTACCTGTATGATGACCACTTGTATACCTAATCCTGAATTGTACCCCACATCTTTAAATTAAAAAAAAATGGGCAAGTGATATGAACAGACATTTCTCAAAGGAAGATATACAAAGACCAACCAAAATATGAAACAATGCTCAACATCACTAATCACCAGGGAAATGCAAATTTTTTTTTATCTGAGTTGGAGTCTCACTCTGTTGCCCACATTGGAGCGCAGTGGTACACTTACCGCCACCCCAGCATCAACCTGCTGGGCTCCTGCGATCCTTCTGCCTCAGCCTTTCAAGTAGCCAGAACTACAGGCACATGCTACCATGCCCAGCTAATTTTTATTTATTGTAGTGATGAGGTCTCGCCAAGTTGCCTGGGCTCATTTTCAAACCCACGGGCCCAGGTAATCCACTCACCTCGGTCTCCCAAAGTGCTGGGATTACAGGTTGAGCCACTGAGCCCAGCAAGGGAAATGCAAATTAAAACCACGAGATACCACGTTACACCAGTCAGAATGGCCATCATTTAAAAAATCCAAAAACAATAGATGCTGGTGCAGATGTAGTGAAAATGGAACACTTAAATACTATTGGTGGGAGGGCACATTAGTACAACCTCTGTGGAAACTGGTATGGAGATTTCTCAAAAGACTAAAAGTAGATCTACTATTTGATCCAGCAATCCCACTGCTAGGTATCTACCCATGGGAACAGGCTGAGTCACCGAGCCCGGCTGATTTCCTGTTCTTTCAGATGATGTCCTCCAATTCCATCTGAGTTGCTACAAAAACACTATTTCATTCTTTTTTATTGCTGATATTGCTGAATAACACTCCAGAGTATGTGGATATATAAATATACCACATTTCCATTTTCCACTGATCAGTTGATGGGCATTTAGATTGATTCCACATTTTTGCAATTATGAATTGTGTTGTGATAAACATCCGAGTGTGTGTACCCTTTTTATATAATGACTTCTGTCCACACCTGGCTTATTCATTAATTAAAAAAAAAAATACAGTGGGTGTGGTGTCTCAGGCTTATTATCCCAACACTTTGGGTGGCTTAGGTGGGAGGATTGCTTGAGGTCAGGAGTTAAAGACCAGCCAAGGCAACAGAGCAAAAAAATTGCCAAGCATGGTGATGTATGCCTGTAGTTTCAGCTACTTGGAAGGCTGAGGTAGAAGGATCACCTGAGCCCAGCAGGTCGAGGCTGCGGTGGCCAGGAGCATGCCACTGCACTCCAGTCTGGGCAACAGTGTGAGACACCAACTCAAAAAAAAAAAAAAAGAAAAAGAACAGGAAATCAAACACTGCATGTTCTCACTAAGCTAAGGATCTGCAAAGGCATACAGTATGCTACAATGGATTGCAGGGGGTATAATGGCTGACGCCTGAAATCCCAGCATTTTGGGAGGCCGAGGTGGAATGATTGCTTGAGCTGAGGATTTTGAGACCAGCCTAGGCAGCTCTTCTACTCTACTGGGACCTACAGTGAATTGATCTTACCATTTCCCCCGCCGTCCTTTACCCCTCTCGTGTCCTCACTCACTTTCTTACTCAACTTAAGTCGCATTGTCAATGTATTCACTCCTTTGCCTCTGCCCTCAACTCACTTGCCTCCACTCAATTCGTTGTAGGGGCACGGCTAAATGAAGTCCAGTTAAGCCTTGATTAAATCCAATTCCCTGCTCACTTCATTCCTATAATTGCATAACTAAATGTGGCTGGAGAAAAACGTACACTTTGGTTTCACTTTATGATCATGACCATTAACCAAAAGGATCTCTTAATGTGTTCAGCAATCCTACTCTATTTCTTTATTTTTATTTATTTACTTATTTGAGTCGGAGTCTCAGTCTGTCTTGCAGGCTGGAGTGCAGTGGCATGCTCATGGCCGCTACAGCCTCGGCTTGCTGGGCTCAGGTAATCCTTTCCGCCTCAGCCTTCCAAGTAGCTAGAACTACAGGCATGTGCCACCAGGCCCAGCTAATTTTTTTATTTATTGTAGAGGTGAGGTCTCACCAAGTTGCCCAGGCTGTTCTCAAACCCATGGACTCAGACAGTCCTCTCTCCTTGGCCTCCCAAAGTGCTGAGATTATAGGCGTGAACCACCGCACCTGGTCCTACTGTATTTCTTTAAACTATTTACTCTCCCATTCTCCCATTCTAAGGGGGGCATGGGACACACGCCTGTAGTCCCAGTTACTCTGAGGCTGCAGTAGCTGTGTTTGTGCCACTGCACTCCAACCTGGGCAACAGAGTGAGACTATGACTCAAAATAATAATAAATAATAACAGTAGTAGTAGTAGTAGTAGTAGTAGTAGTAGTAGTAGTTTATTGCCTGGCGTGGTGGTGCACACCTGTAATTCCAGTACTTTGGGAGACTGAGGCAGGAGGATTGCTTGAGCTCAGGAGTTTGAAGCTGTAGTGAGCTGTGATCATGCCACTGCACTCCAGCCTGGGCGACAGAGTGAAACTCCGACTGATAATAGTAATAATAATAATAATTGTTTCTTGCTTGGCATGGTGAATCATACTTGTAATTCCAGCACTTTGGGAGGCTGAGGCAGGAGGACTGCTTGAGCTCAGGAGTTTGAGACCAACCTGGGCAACATAGCAAGACCTTGTCTCTATTAAAAAAAATGAGCTATGTGTGATGGTGACTCATGTAGTCCCAGTTACTTGAGAGGTTGAAGATGGCTTGAGCTCAAGGGTTTGAGGCTATGGTGAGCTGTGATCATGCCACTGCACTCCAGCCTTGGCGCTGGAGTGAGACTCCAACTCAAAAAGAGAAAAAAAATATTTCTTGACCCTACTACTCTCTCCAGCTACCATTCTGTTCAACTTCTCTTCATAACAAAACTCTTTGAAATAGTTCTCCCAGCAACCCCTTCAAAAACTCCCACTGAAGGAGTTTTTCTGTCCTTTCAATAAATCCTGCTTTTAAAAAAGAGAGAGATTTGCATTTCTCTGATGATGAGGGAAGCTGAGCACTTTTTCTTGTGTCTGTTGGCTGCCCATATATCTTCTTTTGAGAAGTGTCTATTTATGTCTTTTGCCCACTTTTTTTTGAGTTGGAGTCTCACTTAGTCGCCCAGACCGGAGTGCAGTGGCCGGGCCACCGCAGCCTCGAACTGCTGGGCTCCGGCGATCCTTCCGCCTCAGCCTTCCAA
>NW_007248082.1:180285-181050 GCF_000164805.1 Carlito syrichta | reverse complement strand
TACAATGGAATATTATGCAGTCATAAAGAACGACAAATATATGGACTTTGCAGCAACCTGAATGGATTTGGAGTCGATCATACTCAGTGATTTATCACAGAAACAAATAACTGAGCTCCATATGTTCTCACTCACAAGGTGACCTTGAACAATTATAATACCATAAGAAAGTGATTGGCAGTAGTGAAAACTGTCAGGAGAAGGGGGGTGGGACTAGCAGTTGAGGGAAACTGCTAGGGAAGGGAGGGGCATACCTCATCAACAAGAGAACCTGCATGATCAATGTTTGTATACCTAACCCTGAATTGTACCCCGCATCTTTATAATAAATAAATAAATTAAAAGGAGAGAGAGAGAGTGAGCTGGGCGCAGTGGCTAACGCCTATAATTCTAGCACTTTGGGAGGCCAAGGTGAGAGGACTGCTTGAGCCCGTGGGTTCGAGACCAGCCTGGGTAACTTGGCGAGACCTCATCTCTACAATAAATAAAAAAATTAGCTGGGCATATTGGCGCGTGCCTGTAGTTCCAGCTACTTGGAAGGCTGAGACAGAAGGATCGCCTGAGCCCAGTAGGTCGAGGCTTGATGGCCGTGAGGGTGCCCCTGCACTCCAGTCTGGGTGACAGAGTGAGACTTTGACTCAAAAATATATATGTATATAAGATATCTAGCATGTTAGTGTTAATAAAAGTTGCTTTCGAGGTAGATGTGGCCAGGCTCGGTGGCTCAGCCTGTAATCCTGCGCTTTGGGAGGCTGAGGTGAGTGG
>NW_007248082.1:169591-180265 GCF_000164805.1 Carlito syrichta | reverse complement strand
ACTTGGTGAGACCTCATCTCTACAAAAAATAAAAAAATTAACCAGGCGTGGTAGCGCGTGCCTCTAGTTCCAGCTGCTTGGAAGGCTGAGGCGGAAGGATTGCCGGAGCCCAGCAGGTTGAGGCAGTCTCAGTCGTGACTAACTCAGCCTGGGTGACAGAGTGAGACTCCAACTCAAAAAAAAAAAAAAAAAAAGGTAGATGTAGAGTGTGAGAAAGAGGAGTCTAGAATTACTTCCAGATTTTTGTCTTGAGCAACTGAAGAAAGCAATTGCCTTTTCAAGTTGTACTTGAAATGCCTGTTAGATAGCCAATTAGACCTTACTTGAGGTTGTCAAGTAGGTGGTTGGATGTACAAGTCTGGAGCTTAGATGAAGCCTGACTAAAGATACAAACTCTGAGTTAGTCACTTCACTATATGAGAGTGAATACAAATAGAAAACAGGTGTCTGAGGAATGAGCCCTAGTACCCTCCAATATTTACAGGGCAGAGAGATGAGGGGGAACCGGCAGAGACAACTGAGACAGAATGACTAGAAAGGTAAAAGGAAAAACCAGGCATCTCTGGGATACTAGAAGCTGACAGAAACAAATTGCTACAGTTTGGAGTGGCTCAGTTATGGCAAATACTGCTGCAAGATGAAATGAAATGAGCTTTGAGAACTGACTCTGAATTTAGCAATGTGGAGATCACTGGGAATCTTGAATAGTTTCAATGGGATGATGAGAGAATGCAAAGAGAAATTAGAGCCCATGAATAGGGAAAACTTTTATTGTTTATTTTGTTTTGTCTTTGTAGGGACAGGGTCTTGTTATGTTGCCCAAGTTGGTCTTGAACTCCTGGCCTCAAGCAGTCCTCCCACCTTGGCCTCCCAAAGTTTTGATTACAGGTGTGAGCCACTATGCCCCAGTTGGGGAGAACTATTTTTTTTCCTCTCTTTTTTAAAAACAGGATTTATTGAGAGGACAGAAAAGCTCCCTCAGTGGGAGGGGTCCTGAAGGGGTTGCCGGGAGAACTATTTCAAAGAGCTTTGTTATGAAGAGAAGATGAAGAACAGAACGGTAGCTGGAGAGAGTAGTAGGGTCAAGACTCACTCTGCTGCTCAAGGCTGGAGTGCAGTGGCATGATCAAAGCTCACCATAGCCTCAAACTCCTGGGCTCAAGCAATCCTCCCATCTTGGCCTCCCAAAGTTTTGATTACAGGCGTGAGTCTTCCAAGTAGCTGGGACTACAGGTATGTGCCACCGCACTTGACTAATTTTTTGATTTACTGTAGAGCTGAGGTCTTGCCAAATTGCCCAGGTTGGTCTTGAACCCATGGGCTCAGACAATCCTCTCATCTCGGCCTCCCAAAGTGCTGGGATTATAGGCATGAACCCCTGTGCCTGGCCGATATCTTATATATTAATCTTACTTATTATCTGTCTTTCCCACCACAATGTAGACTCCATGAAAATAGAAAATTGTAACAGCCAGGTGTGGTAGCACTTTGGGAGGCGCAGGTGAGAGGATTGAGTCCATGGGTTCAAGATCAGCCTGGGCAACTTGGTGAGACCTCATCTCTACAATAAGTCAAAAAATTAGCTGGGCATGCATGATGGCACATGGCTGTAGTTCCAGCTACTTGGAAGGCTGAGGTGGAAGGGATGCCTAAGGTTAGCAGGTGGAGGCTGTGGTGGCTATGAGTGTGCCACTGCACTCCAGCCTGGGCGACAAGAGTGAGACTCTGACTCAGAAAAAAAAAAAAAAGGAAAATTGTATCTGTTTTACTTATTGTTATGGCCTAGAATAGTGCCAGGGACATAGTAGACATTCATTATGTATTTGTTGGCCCAGCGTCGTAGCTCATGTCTGTATTCCCAGCACTTTGGGAGGCCAAGGTGGAGGATCGCTTAAGCCCAGAAGTTTGGGATCAGCCTGGGCAACATAGCAAGACCTGGTATCTACCAAAAAAGTAAAAAACGAAACAAAAACAATTAGCCAGGTGTGGTGGTTCATGCCTGTAGTCCCAGTTACTTGGGAGGCTGAGGCAGGAGGATAACTTGAGCCTAGGAGTTTGAGGCTGCAGTGAGTGAACCAGGATTGTGCTGCTGGACTTCAGCCTGGGACACAGCAAGGCACTGATTCTAAAAAAAAAAAAAAAAAAAAATAAATATTTAAATTAAAATTTAAATATTTTTCTATTTACTATTTAGTTATTTATTTTTGAGTCGGAGTATCACTCTGTAGCCCAGGCTGGAGTGCAGTGGCACACTCATGGCCACCGCAGCCTCGACCTGTTGCGTTCAGGTAATCTTTTCACCTCAGTCTTCCAAGCAGCTGGAACTACAGGCACGCGCCACCACGCCCAGTTAATTTTTTGATTTATTGTAGAGTTGAGGTCTCACCATGTTGTCCAGGCTGGTCTCAAACCTGTGGGCTCAGGCAATCCTCTGGTCTCAGCCTCCCAAAGTGCTGGGATGACTAGTGTGAGCCACCACACCCAGCCAAAAATACATGTTTTTAAATTTTTTTTAAAAAGTCACGGTTAGTAAGGCATAACACATAGTAAACTTTACCCTTTCTAAGTATATAGTTTGGAGTTTTGACAGATATATGTAGACATTAATCATCACTGCAATCAAGACTCAGAACGTTTTCATTCCCCCCAAATTTCTCTGTCTCTACATTTTCATCTTTTCAAGAACATTATATACATGGACTCATACAATCTGTAGACTTTGTGTCCAGCTCCTTTCACTTAACATAATGCTTATGAGACCCACCTGTGCTGCTGTTTCAGTAGTTTGTTCCTTTTTATTGCTGAATTGCATTCCAGTGTGTGGATGTACCACAATTTGCTCATTCATTCACCAGCTGATGACTATTTGGATCATTTCAAAATTTTGGCTATTGTGAATAAAACCAACATAAACATTTATGGACAGGTTTTTGTGTGAATGTAATTTTCATCACACTTGGGTAGATTCCTGGGTGCGGAATTGCTGAGTTGTGTAGTAGTGGTATGTTTATCTTGATAGGAGCCTGCCAAATGGTTTTCCAAAGTGGCCGTCCGTTTTGCATTCCCACCAGCAGTGTGTGCGAGTTCCAGCTGCTCGGCATCCTCTTAGCGCTTGGTATTGTCAGTTTTGAAAAACCGTTAGCCATTCTCACAGTGTATAGGACTATCTCACCGTTGTTTTATTTTATTTATTTTATTTATTTTTTTGAGTTGGAGTCTCACTCTGTTGCCCAGGCTGGAGTGCAGTGGCATGCTCACTGCCACCACAACATTGACCTGCTAGGCAGGCGAGCCTTTCCCTCAGTCTTCTAAGTCATTGGAACTACAGGCACGCACTACCACACCTGGCTAATTTTTTGATTTATTGTAGAGATGAGGTCTCGCCAAGTTGCCCAGGCTGGTCTCGAACCCGTTGGGCTCAGGCAATCCTCTCACCTCAGCTTCCCAAAGTGCTGGGATTATAGGCATGAGCCACGGTGCCTGGCCTCACCGTGATTTTAATTTGTGGTTCCTTAACAGCTAATGATGCTGAACATCTTTTCTTTTCTTTCTTTCTTTCTTTTTTTTTGAGTTGGAGTCTCACAGTCTTACTCTGTCACCCAGGCTGGAGTGCAGTGGCATGTTCACCACAGCCTTGACCTGCTGGGCTCAGGCAATCCTTCCGCCTCAGCCCTCCAAGTAGCTGGAACTACAGGCACATGCCACCGTGCCCAGCTAATGTTTTGATTTATTGTAGAGATGAGGTCTTGCCAAGTTGCCCAGGCTGGTCTTAAACCCATGGGCTCAGCTAATTCTCTCACCTTAGCTTCCCAAAGTGCCTGGATTATAGGCGTTAGCCATCATGCCCGGTCTCATCTTTTCTTTTCTTTTTGAGTTGGAGTCTCACTCTGTCACCCAGACTGGAGGGCAGTGGCCGCTTCCGGCCACCGCAGCCTTGACCTGCTGGGCTCCGGCGATCCTTCCGCCTCAGCCTTCCAAGTAGCCGGAATTACAGGCATGCACTACCATGCCTGGCTGATTTTTTGATTTATTGTAGAGATGAGGTCTCGCTGCCCAGGCGGGTCTCGAACCCGCGGGCTCAGGCAATCCACTCACCTCAGCCTCCCAAAGGCGCGGGATTACAGGCTGAGCCACCGAGCCCGGCTTTCTTTTCTTTTTTTTTGAGTTGGAATCTCACTCCTTTGCCCAAGCTAGAATGCAGTGGCACGCTCACGGCCACCCCAGCGTCGACCTGCTGGGCTTCAGTGATCCTTCCGTCTCAGTCATCTGAGTAGCAGGAACTACAGATGTGCATTACATGCCCTGCTATTTTTTATTTTACTGTAGAGACGAGGTCTCGCCAAGTTGCCCGGGCTGGCCTCAAACCCGCAGGCTCAGGCAATCCACTCGCCTCGGCCTCCCAAAGTGCTGGGATTACAGCCTGAGCCACTGAGTCCAGCCTCATCTTTTCAAATGCTTATATTCCATGAACATTTCTGTATACATTGTCATATTACTTTTACGTTTTTTTTTTTTTTTTTTTTAGTTTGAATCTCACCCTGTCACCCAGGCTGAAATGCAGTGGCATGCTTACGGCCATCGCAGCCTCGACCTTCTGGACTCAGGTGATTCTTCCACCTCAGCTTTCCAAGTAGCTAGAACTATAGCCATGTGCCACCACATCTGACTAATTTTTAAATTTATTATAAAAACGAGGTCTCTCCAAGTTTCCCAGGCTGGTCTTGAACTCCAGGGCTTAGGCAATCATATACAGGGACTTATACAATCTGTAGGCTTTGTATGGTCCAGACTCAAAAAAGAAAAAAAAAGTCAGCCTATTTATTTGATAGGTGGAAAATATTTCATTTTAATATGCATTTTATGATTAGTGAAGTTGATTTTTTATTTTATTTTATTTTTGGTAGAGCAATCTTCCTGCCTCTGCCTCCCAAAGTACTGGGATTACACAGGCCTGAGCCACCACACCTGGTCCATAGTGCTCTTTAATAATGTATTAGGAGGCCGGGTGCGGTGGCTCACACCAGTAATTCCAGCACTTTGAGAGGCTAAGGCAGAGATTGCTTGAGCACAGGAGTTCAAGACTAGCCTAGGCAACATAGCGAAGACCTCATCTCTACAAACAAATTTAAAAAATAACTGAGTGTGGAGGTGCACTTGTAGTCCCAGCTACTTTGGAGGCTGAGGTGAGGGAATTGCCTGAGCCCAGGTTGAGGCTGCAGTGAGCCATGATCATGACCATGCCACTGCACTCTAGCCTGGGTGACAGAATGAGACCCCAACTCTAATAATAATAATAATAAAAATAATAAATAATAACTGATTTATTATTATTACATACTCTAGACCAAACTGAACAACATAGCAAGACTTCATCTCTAATAAATAAATTATCTGAGCATGGGGGCATGGGGGCGTGTTCTTGTAGTCCCAGCTACTCAGAAGGCTGAGGTGTCAGGATCTCCTGAGTCCAGAAGTTCAAGGCTGTAGTGAGCCATGATTGTGCCACTGTACTCCAGCCTGAGTGAAAGAGTGAGACCCAGACTCAAAAAAAAAAAAAAAAAAGAATTGGAATGTCTGCCTATTTATTTGATAGATGGAAAATATTTCATTTTAATTTGTATTTTTATTATTAGGTTGATTTTTTATTTTATTTTGGTGGAGACAAGGTCTATATTGCCCAGGTTGGTTTTGAACTCCTGGCTTCAAGTAATTCTTCTACCTCAACCTTCCAAAGTGCTGTAATTATAGTCATGAGCCATCGTGCCTGGTCGAGGAATCTACAGCTCAATAGAAAAATTGACAAAGAACATTAATAGACCATTCATAGGCCAAGACATAAAAATGACCCTTCAACACATGAAAAGATGTTCAAGCCCAGTCATAGTAAGAGGAATGCAAGTGGGAACTACACTTAAGTATCATTTCTCACCTATCAGCCTAGCAAAAATTCAAAAGTTTCATAACATTCTATGTCAGCATGGCTGTGAGGAAATATCAGACTCAGTTGCATTGTTGATGGGAAATGCAAAATTCCAAAAACCCTGAGAAGTGGAATCTGGAAATATCTACCAAAATTATAGGTGCATTTACCTTTCAATCTAGAATTCCATTTTTGAGAATCCATCTGCAGATACAATTTGATAAGTATGAAATTACATATATACAAGTTTATTCATCGAAGCACTGTTTATAATAGCAAAAGACAGAAAACAACCCAGCAGTGAAATATGGGCAAAGTAAACTATCCACATAACAGTATGTACTCTGCATCCCTAGAAAAGTTATTAGACTATTTCTTCTCTATGTGCCGTTATAGAGATATCTTCAGGATATATTGCTGAGTGAAAGATGCACAGTGTAAAACAGTGTGAAGAGTGTGCCCCTTTTATGTAAATACAGGGAGAGAGAATAATATACATTAGTATTTGTTCACATTAGCAAAAGGAAACATATACGAAAGGACAAACTGAGGCAAGGTGGGCCAGTGCCATGGGAATAATGCAAGATTGCAACAGAGGGGAAAGTAGAAGGAAGTGAAGTTTATTATTCACCTTTCACAGATGGAAAGGGCGACAGCACTCAGGCAAGTGTGGTGTGGAAGGCTGGAAACTAGGTGTATTTGAGGGCCTTTAAAGCAAGGGGTCTTAGACTCGAAGGAGGTCTGGGCCAGAAAAAATGTCCAGAGTTGTATTGTTCCATTCCACAGCAGTCACATGAATCTAGTATCTTGACATTGCCAGGCATCAATGTCTCTTGACCTCAGGTGGTGGGCTGGAGGCTGTCACAGGCAGCCAATAGCAATGTATCAATACGAAAGCCTAAAAGATAGATTGTTAGCAAGACTGGACATGTTTAAGGGATCCTGTGTAATCACCAGTTTCTAAAACTAAAATGTTTTTCTTGCTAATGATTATAGGGTAAAGAACGCGTGGGCCTTGTAAACTGAGAAGCAAGGGAATGTCAAAGGGTGAGGCTCAAGCAAAATGGTTGTGCTGTTTCAAAATGGACACTTTATATCCTAAACTTCTAGGGTTCCCTCCTTTCAATAGGGATGATACATAAAAAAACGAATAATATAGTCTTGGAGATGGGTTAGGAGGATATGGGTTTATGTGGACAAGGTGGGAGCAAGACTTTTCAAAATTTAAGTATTGTTTTGATTTTCAGATGTGAATTAGGACTCATTAAAAATAATTACAGGCTGGGCTCGGTGGCTCAGCCTGTAATCCCAGCACTTTGGGAGGCCGAGGCAAGTGGATTGCCTGAGTCCGCCGGTTTGAGACCAGTTCGGGCAACTTGGTGAGACCTCGTCTCTACAATAAAATAAAAATTAGCCGGGCCCAGTAATGCGCACCTGTAGTTCCGGCTACTTGGAAGGCTGGGGCAGAAGGATTGCTGGAGCCCAGCAGGTTGATGCTGGGTTGGCCATGAGTGTGCCACTGCCCTCCAACCTGGGTGACAGAGTGAGACTCCAATGCAAATAATAATAGTAATAATAATAATAAACAAAAATTTACAATTTAAAACATATTCATTAGTGGGGTTTTTTTTGAGTCAGGGTCTCACTCTATTGCCCAGGCTAGTATGCAGTGGCATGCTCATGACCAACCACCACAGCCTCGACCTGCTGGGCTCAGGTGATCCTTCCGCCTCAGCCTTCCAAGTAGCTGGAACTACAGTTACATACCACCATGCCTGGCTAATTTTTGATTTATTGTAGAGACAAGATCTTGCCAAGTTGCCCAGGCTGGGCTCAGGCAATCTTATCGCCTCGGCCTCCCAATGTGCTGGTATTATAGACATGAGCCACCACGCCTGGCTTATTCATTAATTAAAAAAAAATATATAGTGGGCGTGGTGTCTCAGACCTATTATTCCAACACTTTGGGAAGCTTAGGTGGGAGGACTGCTTGAGGTCAGGAGTTAAAGACCAGCCAAGACAACAGAGCCAAAAAAAAAAAAAAAAAAAAAAAATTGCCAGGCATGGTGATGTACGCCTGTCATCCCAGCTACTTGGGAGGCTGAGGCAGAAGGATCGTCTGAGCCCAGGAGGTTGAGGCTGTGGTGAGCTGTGATCCTGGCACTGCACTCCACTCCACTCCAGCCTGGGTGACAGAGTAAGACCCCAACTCAAAAAAGAAAAAAAATAGCCGGGCTTGGTGCCTCAGCCTGTAATCCCGTGCCTTTGGGAGGCTGAGGTGAGTGGATTGCCTGAGCCCGCGGGTTCGAGACCCGCCTGGGCAACTTGGTGAGACCTCATCTCTACAATAAATCAAAAATCAGCCGGGTGTGGTAGCGCATGCCTGTCATTCCTGCTACTCGGAAGGCTGAGGTGGAAGGATTGCTGGAGCCCGGCAGGTTGAGGCTGCGGTGGCCGGGAGCGGCCACTGCACTCCAGTCTGGGCGACAGAGTGAGACTCCAACTCAAAAAAAAAAAAAATTAAAAACAAACAAAACAAAACGTAGGCATTGGTTAAAAGAGAGGCAGGTTTTTAAAGATAAGCAGTCAACCATGCAAAGAACAGAGGGAGAAGGGTCTCTAGCAGAAGAGCCCCAAGGGGAGCTACTTGATCCATCTTAATGGTTCCAGGAGCAAGAAAGCTGAGAAAGGTGAGGGGAACAGTGGGAGGCAGATCATGTGCCCCCTTTTATACTAGGTGCAATGGGAAGTTACTGCAGGGTTTTAAGTGTATGTATAGAAGTGTGAGGGGAATCTGATTCATATTATAAAAAGATCGCTATGGTTACTGTGTGGACAGTGAATTGGAGGAGCCAAGAAAGATGAGAAATCTCTTTCAAGAAGAACTATGTCTTGGTACTTAATTTACCTCCCTCCCTCACCCCCATCCCCACCCCAACCTCAGCATTTTCTCACCTGTGTGACTGAGGCGAAGGATGATGCTATCACCTGGGAAGGCAGGGCTTCAGTTGGCGAGGAAGTCGATGGTCGCAGAGCCCAATGGAAGTGTTTGGTTGGGAGTTGGAGATCTGGCTCAGAAGCTATGAAGAGGACAGAATTTTGAAGGTCTAGACTTGTGAGTTTACTGTGGAGGGGAGATAGTTAAAGCTGTGAGATTGTATGAGGTATCAGAAAGAGAGATTTAAGAGTAAAGAGCAGCCAGGCTTGGTAGCTCAGCCTGTAAATCCCAGCACTTTGGGAGGCCAAGGCGAGTGGATTGCCTGAACCCATGGGTTTGAGACCAGCCCAGGCAACTTGGCGAGACCTCGTCTCTACAATAAATAAAAAAATTAGCTAGGTGTGGTAGCGTGCTTATAGTTCCGGCTACTTGGAAGGCTGAGGTGGAAGGATCACTGGAGTCCAGCAGGTTGGTGCTGGGGTGACTGTGAGTGTGCCACTTCACTCCAACCTGAGTGACAGAGTGAGACTCCAACCAAAAAAAAAAACAAGTAAAGAGCAGAGCGCCAAAGACAGATCCCCAGTGAGCATCAGCAGGAAAGGGAGCAGGAGGATGAACAGAGTGAGGTTGCACGGTGACAGTGCAGAGTTTCAGGATGATTTATGCTGGAAGGTGGAGTGCCACTGAGTGACAAACATGGTATAGGTATAGGTGTGTGGCCAGGGAGGCGTCATGGTGTGCTGGAGAACCCAGGAAGGCTCGTGGCAGAAATAAGACCTTGAAGGATGGGTCAACTGGATGGGTGGAGATGATGGCGGCGGGTTTCCCAAGTAGACAGGCCTAAGACCCAAGCCACAGCAGAGGGTTCTGAGCATTGAGGGTATGTGCAACGTTAGTACATGACGTCTCTGAGGGGAGAGTTCTAGCCAGGAAGTCTCCAGTGACAAATTTGTGTAGAAAGAGTTGAATCAGCTAGTTGATCAACGTATATATTTTGAGGCCAGTCATGGTGACTCATGTCTGCAATCCCAGCACTTTGGGAGGTGGAGTAGAGAGGATCGCCTGAGCCTGGGCAACTTGGTGAGACTTTGTCTCTATAATAAATAAAAAAGTTAGCTGGGTAAGGTGGCGTGTGCCTGTAGTTCCAGCTACTTGGAAGGCTGAAGCGGAAGGATTGCCTGAGCCCAGCGGGTCGAGGCTGTGGTGGCCATGAGTTTGCCTCTGTGCTCCCACCTGGGTGGCAGAGTAAGACTCCAACTCAAAACAAACAACAACAGCAAACATATATTTTGGAATACCAGACACCAGGTTAGATGTTGAGAACATATCCGTGAACCAACTTGCCATGACCCCGTCATCCAGAACATGTCCTTCAGCAAGTCAGGCAATAGGAGAGGTCTTCACATGCACGCAGAGGAGCTTAGACTTTATGCTGTAGGACACTGCTCTCATGTGCCTTGTCATGGGAACTGATGGAGAGGTGTCCCCAGCCTGGGGGTGACATGGAAGGGAGGAATTTCAGACTGTTGAAGAGCTGGGTCTCCAGCGACAGCACGGCCGCGTGAGCCTGAGTTGTGTACACACAGGCTAGGATGAGGGCTCTGGTGAGGCAGGAAAGCCACCAGCGTGTATAAGAAAGTCATTCATTTGGAGGGACTGAAAACTAACTTATCAAACTTTTCTTTTTTGAGTTGGAGTCTCACTCTGTCGCCCAGACCGTAGGGCAGTGGCCGCTCCCGGCTACCGCAGCCTTGACCTGCTGGGCTCCGGCGATCCTTCCGCCTCAGCCTTCCAAGTAGCCGGAATTACAGGCGTG
>NW_007248082.1:162155-169571 GCF_000164805.1 Carlito syrichta | reverse complement strand
CGCGGGCTCAGGCAATCCGCTCACCTCAGCCTCCCAAAGGTGCAGGATTACAGGCTGAGCTACCATCACACTTAGTAAAAGTAAAGCCTTTGTTTGACAAGCTGCAGGAATGAAATTCTGGTGATGGAATCATTGGCTTGAGTCAGCAGAAGAAGAGAGACTGGGTGAAAAGGGGGCAGTCCCAGCCATGCCTGACACTGAAATCATTCCTTTTTGGGAGCTGTCTCCCTACTCAGAAGCCAGCCCTTCCCTTCCATGTGCTGTCAGGGAGACTGCTTTACGCTCTAGACATCGTTTTGACCACCCAGATGTAGAAGCAGGAGTTCTTGGTTTTCCAGGGCTGAGACTATTCCTTCTTGACTCCTGAATGACTGTCACACTCCTTTCCCCTGCAAACTCAGCCTTCCCAGAGAAATCAAGGGAAATGGGCAACAGGCAAGTCTGCCTATTCTCTGTAAAGTGCTCACTTTGGCAGCATATATAGTAACATTTGAACGATGCAAAAAAGATTAGCATGGACTCTGCCCAAGGATGACATACAAGTTTGTGAAGTACTCCATTAGAAAAGAAAAACAAAATCTGTGTACAACTTGAAAGTCATGGGAAACAGACAAAGGTAACTTCCGAGCTTAGGATGACCATGCAGCTCCCTGGAGATATTTTAAAAAGCGCTGGACAGCCAGAACCGAGAGACAGAGCCACCAGATCAACCTGCTTCCTCCTGGATTTTCCCAATTATTATTATTATTGTCGCCCAGGCTGGAGTGCAGTGGCACACTCACGGCCACCGCAGCCTCGATCAGCTGGGCTTAGGCGATCCTACCATCTCAGCCTTCCAAGTAGCTGAAACTACAGGTGTGTACTACCACACCCAGCTTATTTTTTGATTTATTGTAGAGATGAGGTCTCACCAAGTTGCCCAGGCAGGTCTCGAACCCGCGGGCTCAGGCAATCCTCTCGCCTTGGCCTCCCAAAGTGCTGGGATTACGGGCTGAGTCATCGTGCCTAGCCGACTTTCCCAATTTTAACACAAAGTCCCATGTTCCAGGAAAACTGGGATGGTTGGTCACCTTGTCAGGAGGCCTGATCTCTAGCTCTGCATCTCTCGTTAACTCCCTTCCCCTCAGAAGCTTTTTCCTCCTCAGTTGTAAAGTAGGGTATCTGGACAAGATGATGTCTAAAGGCCCTTCCAGGCCTCATGGAACAGTCTGGAAATTTGCTCAGGTTGCCCTGACATCCAGATGTCTTCTTGGAACTCATGAGCTTGGGCAGAACCAACCTTATCACCAGAGGGTGCACCTGAAAACTCAGGGCCCAGCTAGTTCTTCAACAGACTGTTCTTATCAATCCCTCTACTGTGAGTGACTTAATATCAGTAAACAATGCTGTGACTATTAGTTGTCACCTGCAAAATAAAGTGAAGATTATTATTCCTAGTTGTCAGACTGTTTCAAGGAATATGCAAACAAAAAATAAGAAGCGTAGTAAGAAAAACAAATTTCTCAATGCTCCCAGTGGGCATTGTATTCATTTTTTTTTTTTTTTTTGAGTTGAAGTCTCACTCTGTGGCTCAGATTGCAGTGCAGTGGCACGTTCCTGGCCACTGCAGCCGCAACCTGCTGGGGTCCGGCGGTCCTTTCGCCTCAGCCTTCCAAGTAGCTGGAACTGCAGGTGCTCACTACCATGCCCGGGTAATTTTTTATTTATTGTAGAGATGAGGTCTCGCCAAGTTGCCTGGGTGGGTCCCGAACACGCAGGCTCAGGCAATCCACTTGCCTCAGCCTCCCAAAGTGCTGGAAGTACACGCTGAGTCACCGTGCCTAGCCATATTCATTTTAATTATGCATTCATACTGGGATAATATGTGGTTATCATTTCTACTTAGAAGTTTACTTGGATGCCAGAAGAAAGATTTCTATATCTCAATTTCTATTAACATCAAATAGAAAATGTTTCTCTCTGTTGTAAATCTTCTAAGTACATACTGTTCCAAAAGTGGACTTCTATGCCAGTTTTATGAGGGTTTTATCTTTTGTCAAGATTTTCAAAACCAATAAATTTTGAAAGTAGTTCTATTGGACTTTTCCAGAGTGGGAGGTATCATAAGAGTCTAGACACTACAGACTGCCAGCGGGATGCAGTGGCACACGCCTGTAATCTTAGCAGTTTGGGAGGCAGAGGTGAGAGGACTGCCTGAGCCCAGGGGTTCGAGACCCGCCTGGGCAATTTGGTGACAACAAATCAGAAAATTAGCCACTTGTGGTGACGCATGCCTGTGGTTCCAGTTCCTTGGAAGGCTGAGGCAGAAGGATCACCTGAGCCCAGCAGGTCGAAGCTGAGGTGACTATGAGCATGCCACTGCATCCCAGCCTGGGTGACACAGTGAGACTCCAACTCAAAAAAAAAAAAAAAAAAAAAGACTGCCTGGCTTCACTTCTCAGCTCTGTAACTCATGAATATGACTTAGCGTTTTTGTGTCTTCATCCGTAAAACGGGAATGATGTCAATAGTGCTTACCTCACAGGGCTGTCATGAGGGTTGAATGAGTTCGTATGTCTGAAGCGCTTAGAGTTCTATTCTGCACGATGTCAGCACAATGTAAGCGTTCTCTTGCGATTTCAGATCCTTCAACACAGGGGCTTTCATTTGTTCTGTTCACTTTTATGTCTCACAGTGCCCAGACCTGTGCCTAGCTCCCGGAGATGGTTGAATGAAGGTCTATGTCTTAGGAATAAGTGTTCAGTGTGACATGTCATTATTCATAAAATGTTTAAGGACATGGAATTTATCTAATTTAACATTTTCTTTCTTTTCTTTTCTTTTTTTTTTTTGAGTTGGCATCTTACTCCATCATGCAGGCCGGAGTGCCATGGCATGCTCACAGCCACCCCAGTGTCGACCTGCTGGACTCTGGTGATCCTTCCACCTCAGCCTTCAAAGTAGCCATAACTATCGGGGAGCGCTACCATGCCCAGTTTATTTTTATTTTTATTGTAGAGATGAGGTCTCGCCAAGTTGTCTGGGCTGGTCTTGAACCCTCGGGCTTAGGCAATCCACTTAGCTCGGTCTCCCAAAGTGCTGGGATTACAGGCTGAGCCACCCAGCCTGGCCTATTTTCTTTCTTTCTTTCCTTCTTCTTCTTCTTTTTTTTTGAGTCAGAATCTCACTCTGTTACCCAGGCTGGGATACAGTGGTGTGATCAGGGCTCACTGCAGCCTCAACCTCCTCAGGTGATCCTCTCACCTCAGCCTCCTGAGTAGCTGGGACTACAGGTATGCACCACCATGCTTGACTAATTTTTTTTTTTTTTTTTGTAGAGACAAAGTTTCACCATGTTGCCTAGACTGGTCTCGAATTCCTGGGCTCAAGCAATCTTCTCCCCTCAGTCTCCCTAAGTGCTGGGATTACAGGCATGAACCACCACACCTAGCCTAATGTTTTCATTCTTACAAAGAAAGCATGGAGGCCCAGAGAGAGGAATAAATCTTTCCAATGTCCCATGAGCTTTGCTGGCAGTAAACTAAATAACCAAATCTTCGTCAGAAGAGATAAGCTCTAGAACCTGTTTCTCTACTTGTCCTTTTTTTTTTTTTTTTTACCAGTTGCTCCCATCCTAATAATTATCAGAACTCCTCTCGTAGCAAACTAAGCTTTCATTTGAGGGGATGCCAGGGTATCTGAAGGCGTGATGTCTGCTGCAGCAGGCAGAAGCAGTTTTCTCCTCTGGGAACCAAGTACTTGCATGGAGAGATGTGGACAACAGTGCTCACACTGTGCCCTTGGCACCTGCGTCTCTACTCACTCGGATGCCTGCTCTCCTACCCCTCCTCAGGGAGCCTGGGACTCAGTGTGTGCCACCAAAACCCCCACAGCCATGCCAGGGGTAAGCACTGTACTGGTTGTGTAGTACAACAGATCTGGTTTCAAATCCTATTCCCGCTACTTACTATATGGCCTTGTTATGCAAGTTATTCTCCTTGATAGCCTCAGTTTGTACATCTAATAAGACGAGTGTAATGCCACTACACTCACAGTGGAGGTCAACTTTAGCAATAATGTGGAGCCTACCGATTGTCCGTGGGATAAATGCAGGAACAGCCCCCCAGGGTATGTTGTAGTTGCAGGCTGGGTCCTCTGGGAGGCAGACTTTGAGCAGGACAGTAGCAGGCAGGACGTATGAAGGAAGGTGCTCTTCCAACACCTGTGGAAGGAAGGCGCTGGAAAGGGGACTGAGCAGAAGTTAGACTGTGTTGCAGGCACGGTGATCTCTGCGGGCCTTCCACAGGCACTTCAGAGCTGGGAGGCCCTTCAGACTTGTTGCCAGTTGAGACGAAGGAAGCCGGGCCTTTACACCCCCTGTTGTCAGTGACAGGATGCAGGCTGGCCCTTTCTTCCACCAAGGCATTCTCTTTAGAGGGTGGCCAGCTGAGGAGTATAGCAGCCAGGGGAGTAAGTCCTGCTTTGCTCAAGGGGGTTCATGGTAGTGCAGCACAGCTGTGTCATTCCCAAACTCCGGAACCAAGCGGAAAGAAAAGACCCTGAAAGCTTCCAGAGAGGAAAAGCAGGGCATGCACGAATGGATAGATACAAGAATGACATCAGAAATCTCTTAAGTGGGCCAGGCTCATGCTTGTAATCCCAGAACTTTGGGAGGCCAAGAGTTTGAGATCAGCCGGGGCAACATAGCAAGACCAGTCTCTAGAAAAGCAAAAACAAAAACAAAAACAAAATTAGCCAGTTGTGGTGTGGCATATGCCTGTAGTCCTAGCTACTTGGGAGACTGAGGTGGGAGGAGCACTTGAGCCCAGGTGTTCGAGGCTGCAATAGGTTATGACTGCATCACAGCACTTCAGCCTGAGCCACAGAATAAAACCTTGTCTCTAAAAAAAAAAAGGAAAGAAATCTTATAAGCACCATTGGAAGCTACAAGACAATGGAGAAAATCCTTCCAAAGTCCCATGGAAGTGATTTCTAACTGAAAGGGTAACTGAGGCAGGGTGGGCCAGTGCCGCGGGAATAATGCAAGATTGCAACAGAGAGGAAAGTAGAAGGAAGTGAAGTTTATTGTTCACCTTTCACAGATGAAAAGAGAGTCAGTGCTCAGGCAAGTGAGGCATGGAAGGGTGGAAACTAGGTGTGTATTTAAGGGCCTTTAAAGCAAGGAAACTTACACGGAGAGGAGAGCTGGGCCTGAAGGAATGTCCAGAGTTGTATTCTTTGGTTTCCATAGTAGTCACAAAAATCTAGTGTCTTGACATCGCCAGGCATCCATGTCTCTTGACCTCAGGTGGCTGGCTGGAGGTTGTCATGGTCACATGATAACAGTATCCCAATAAACATGCCTCCCGGTGGTGTGCTGGAGGTCTGGGCAGCCAGTAACAATGTATCAATACAAATGCCTAAGAGATAGATTGTTAACAAGACTGGACATGCTTAAGAGGGTCTATATAACTACTAGTTTCTAAAATTAAAGTATTTTTCTTGTTAATGGTTATAGGGTAAGAGGATGTGTCAGCGTGCAAACTTTGCAGCAAGGGAATGTCAAGGGGTGAGGCCTAAGCAAATGGTTGTGCTGATTCAAAATGGCTATGATATAGTCTAAATCTCTAAGGTTCCCTCCTTTCATTAACCTAGGAATCTATTCTGAACCAAATTATCAATCAAATGTGAGGATACAATAAAGACTCTTCGGATATGCAGTTTTGACTTCTTTTTCTCTTTATTTCCCATGGCCTGTTTCTCAAGAAGCAACTGAAGAAGGAATCCAGAAAGCAGGGGATCTGTTAGGAGGGCTGCAGGGAAGTCTGAGGAGAGCACCTGAGTAACAGTCCGAGAGAGGCAGGGGCAGCTTGGCATGGGAAGCTGGGGCCCCTGGAGGGACGGCCTTCTTGTTTATAGCAACAGCAACATTATAGAGAAAAATGAACACGTGGTGATTGTTAAAATCAGGATAGAGATTACCTCTGAGAGGGGGGTGGGGGCGTGATTAGGGAGGAGCTTCTGAGGTAAGGACAAAGTTTTGTTTTGTGATCTGAGTTTTGAAATATGGATGTCTGCGTTATAATTATTTGTAACTTTCTGTCTCTCTCTATATGTATGGGGGGGCCCCACAAAAACTCAGAATTATTTTTTGGAGGGCAGACCCCTTGTAGTGTAGGCTTCCCTCACTAGGTAGGTGTTCTGGGAACCTATCGGCATCAGTGTACCAGCTAGTGTTGTTGTGAGAGGTTGCATTCGGCATCAGTAAAATATTTTTGGAGATTCTTTCATGATGGAGATTCATTTCATGATGAGTGATTTACGAGCATACTTGCCCACACCATACTGAGTATTCAGCAGTGTTTTTTTTTTAAATTTAAAAACTAATATCTTACTAACAATATCCAAAAGAAAAGTTTAATAGGAAGCTGATCCCAAAAGTGTTCAGCAGTTTTTGACCAAAAACAACATGACTTCTGTGTCCCACATTCCCTATTTACCCGGTCTTGCCCCGAGTGACTTTTTTTTGGTTTCCTCAGATTAAAAAAGTCCTCAAAGGGACTTTTACCCATATGGAAGAGGTAAAACAAAAAATGGCAGAAGCACTAAAAGACACCAAAATTGACAAGTTCAAAAACTGTTTTGAGCAGTGGAAAACGCATCTCAATAAATGTATTGCATCAAATGGAGAGTACTTTGAAGGTGACCGAAGTTTAAACATGTAAGAATACAGGTTTTTTTTTGAGTTGGAGTCTCATTCTGTCGCCCAGACTGGAGTGCAGTGGCAAGCAGGCTCACGGCCATTCCAGCTTGACCTGCTGGGCTCCGGCGATCCTTCCACCTCAGCTTTCCAAGCAGCTGGAACTACAGGTGCGCGCTACCATGCCTGGCTAATTTTGGATTTTTTATGTAGAGATGAGGTCTCGCCAAGTTGCCCAGGTGGGTCTCGAACCGCGGGCTCAGGCAATCCACTCACCTCGGCCTCCCAAAGTGCAGGGATGACAGGCTGAGCCACCGAGCCTGGCAAAAGAATACAGTTTTTAATAAACAAATTCCAGGGTTTTTTGGGTCCCCCTCGTATATGCATATTTATGTTATTTTCTGTGTATGTTGTATTTTTAAATAAGTTTTTTTTTCTTTTATTTTGAGTTGGAGTCTCACTCTATTGCCCAGACTGGAGTGCAGTGGCCACTCCCGCCCACCGCAGCCTCGACCTGCTGGGCTCCAGCGCAGCCTCGACCTACTGGGCTCCGGCGATCCTTTCGCCTCAGCCTTCCAAGGAGCTGGAACTACAGGTGCGCGCCATCACACCTGGCTAATTTTTTATTATTGTAGAGATGAGGTCTCACCAAGTTGCCGGGGCTGTTCTTGAACCGTGGGCTCAGGCAATCCTCTCACCTCGGCCTCCCAAGGGCTGGGATCACAGGCTGAGCCACC
>NW_007248082.1:146253-161892 GCF_000164805.1 Carlito syrichta | reverse complement strand
TGGGAGGCAGAGTGAGACTCTGGCTCAAAAAAAAAAAAAAAAAGGAAAAAAAAACTATATATATTTTTTCCCAAAGGAAAAAATAATTGGAAAGCTCTCAACACAGTGCCTGGCCTAGCACATAGTACATGTTCAGTAAGCGTCAGTTGAATCTCCCCCTCCTCTCCTCCTCACCCTCCCTCCTGACTCAGCTATCCATCCACTCTGAACACGTGCTTTCAGCTCTTGGTTTCCGCACAGGCTTCTTTAAGAACTGCCTAGCTGGGCTCTGTGGCTCAGCCTATAATCCCGCGCTTTGGGAGGCAGAGGTGAGTGGATTGCCTGAGCTTGCAGGTTCGAGACCCGCCTGGGCAACTTGGTGAGACCTCATTTCTACAATAAATCAAAAAATTAGCCGGATGTGGTAGCACACGCCTGTAGTTCCGACTACTTGGAAGGCTGAGGCGGAAGGATCGCCTGAGCCCAGCAGGTCGAGGCTATGGTGACCGGAAGCTGCCACTGCGCTCCAGTCTGGGACACAGAGTGAGACTCCAACTCAAAAAAAAAAAATAAGTTGAAATTATATCAAAAGGATGTAGATCAGTTGTAGAGAAAAACCTACTGGTGGTTTATTCACTCATGCAACAAATATTTACTGAGTGCCTACTATGTGCTTCCTCTGAGAGTTATAATGAAGATTAAGGGTGGTAATATGAGAAGAATACAGGCCGGGTTTGGTGGCTCATCCTGTAATCCCAGCGCTTTGGGAGGCCGAGGTGAGTGGATTGCCCGAGGCCGCGGGTTCGAGACCCGCCTGGGCAACTTGGCGAGACCTCATCTCTACAATAAATCAAAAATTAGCTGGGCGTGGTAGCGCACACCTGTAGTTCCAGCTACTTGGAAGGCTGAGGCGAAGGATCGCCGGACCCCAGCAGGTCGAGGCTGCGGTGGCCGGGAGTGGCCACTGCACTCCAGTCTGGGCGACAGAGTGAGACTCCAACTCAAAAAAAAAAAAAACAAAAAACAAAAAACAAAACTACCTGAGATATATTCTAGAGTAGCATGCAAAAAGGGGGAAGTATTCATGCTTGACCAGGAAGCAGTTTTGTTTCCATTGACAAAAATATTGCATCCAGAGCTTCCTGTTCTGAATGCATATTACCAGCGGAGAGAAAATGAAGATATTTTCTATTTTTCCTGCTTCTTCTATAGCTGTTGAGTGAGTGGTAGGATGGGAAAATCTGCATATCTCCTATCTCCTTTCTTACCTGCAGTTGATGTTTAACACCTCAGTGTAAACCTGGAACCAAGGAAGGTGCTTTTCTGGGAGCTGTTGTTCTCATGATGAATTTGTAACTATGAAATTTCAAATGTTTGAAATTTCATATGTAGCTTTGCATGGCCTAACCTGCTGGCAGTTTGATTGTTCTCAGTGATGTTGGAACTGTGGCTACAATTTTTGCACAAAGGATTCTTTATTGCAACAGTATGGCAAGGAGGACCAAGGAGAAGAGCTGTCCTTCTCTTAGGTACTCTAAAGACCATGTCTTGGACTGGCAGACAAAGGTTAAAAGAGGACTCAGGGGTTGAAAGTGGTTTGCTTGATGAAGATGAGATACCTAGGTAGAGCAACAGAAGCTGTGGTTGGTTTGGGAGAGCTGGTTCTAAATGGAAGATGCTAGAGGGAGCATGGCAGAGTCATCTATTATGCCCTGAGAGCAGCTTCTGATCTTTGAAAGCCAGCCATTCTCTACCTCTGAGGACCACATATAACCCAACATGAAAACGTCTAGGGAGGCAGATACTTCTTGGGGACATTTTTTCCTTCCTCTCTACTCATCTAACGAGAAGTCAGCCTGATGGAAAGAAATCTAGGCCAGGAGTCTGGAGGCATGGACTCTAGCCCTGCCTCTAGGCAGTTGTGTGTCGTGGTCAAATCATTTCCCTTCTCAGTCATCTATTTTTTTCATCTGTAAAACCAAGTTGCTGGGATTGCCTCATCCCTGAGATCCCCTCCAGCTCTGATAGTCTGTGATTCTAATATCCTGAAAAAGTGAGTTGGGCTCAGTGGCTCACGTCTGTAATCCTAGTACTTTGGGAGGCCAAGGTGAGAGGATTGCCTGAGTTCAGGGATTCAAGACCAGCCTGGGCAACTTGGCGAGACCTCATCTCTACAATAAATAATACAAATTAGCCAGGCGTGATGGTGTGTGCCTGTGGTTCCAGCTACTTGGAAGGTTGAAGTGGAAGGATTGCCTGAGCCCAGCTGATTGAGGCTGTGGTGGCCGTGAGCAAGTCACTGCACTCCAGCCTGAGCGACAGAGTGAGGCTGCTACTCAAAAAGAAAAAAAAAAGTGGTGAAAGAAATAGGATGGCTACCAGGAAGAGCATGTGGGTGTTGAGTCTAAGTTTAGATCCCATGCCACTACTCACTAGCTATGTGAACTGTAGTGAGGTGTCTATGATTAGCTGAGGCCAGATTTCACACAGGCAGTGAAAGAATTCACCAAGACAGTTGTGAATGAAGAAAGACAGATTTGGCCAATGCCAGACCATCGCCACCGTTGCCTTGCTAAGCTATGATGTGGCCCTGTGCTCTTTGGGCTATGGCCAGACTATATTTTCTTAAGATTTGGTCCCCTCCCCTACCTTGGGGAGGTGAATCTTCTCTTTCTCTCTCAAATTTACTTTCTAAATAAACTATGTTTTCTAATCTAAAAAAAAGAGAGGCAGATTTAATAAAGGGAAGATACGTTGTAGGAAAACAACAGGCAATACAGCAGAGAGAGGCTATGTACTATCTGCCTCAGAGTAGGGACTTGGAGGGCAGTTTTGTAGGGCTGTGCTGGGGAATTTGCACGCAATGCAAAGGGGTCTGGAGAGGGAAGTTAGCTGCAAGTTGTACATGCTGTGGAGAGATCTGCAAGATGGCTGATTGATTGTGGTGTTCTGTTCCTTAAGAAAGGGTTATTTAGCCGGGCCGGTGGCTCAGCCTGTAATCCCGTGCCTTTGGGAGGCTGAGGTGAGTGGATTGCCTGAGCCCGCGGGTTCGAGACCCGCCTGGACAGTGAGACCTCATCTCTACAATAAATCAAAAAATCAGCCGGGCATGGTAGCGCATACCTGTAATTCCGGCTACTCGGAAGGCTGAGGCAGAAGGATCGCCGGAGTCCAGCAGGTCGAGGCTGCGGTGGCCGGGAGCGCTCACTGCACTCCAGTCTGGGCGACAGAGTGAGACTCCAACTCAAAAAAAAAAAGAGAAAGGGTTATTTAGAGCAATGGTTAACTGCTTTTCCATTTATAGTGGTCAACTAAAGGTTAGTTTACAACAATGGTTTACAGTGGTCAATGGAGTTTTTATGACTTTTACTGTGGTAAATTCCTTGTAAATTTCACCCAGAGGTCCCCTTTCTTAGATTAATTTGCCCAGTTGTTGCTGGCCTATTTGGGCTTCATATTTCCCTGTTTTAGGTGTGATAAAAAACCAAGTACCTTGTAAAAATTAAAATGGAACAAAATGAGGGTGGTGGCGTCCAATCCGATTCCAAGATTTAAGAAGTTGAGCAGTGTGCAATAAATGCACACATCCTGTTAACAAAGATTGGGATTATTTAGGAATAAAATAGAGCTGGTCATGGTGGCTCACACCTGTAATCCCAGCACTTTGGGAGATGGAGGCCAGAGGATTGCCTGGCCCAGGGATTTGAGATCGCCTGGACAACTTGGCGAAACTTTGTCTCTACAATAAATAAAAAAACTAGCTGGGCATGGTGGTGCACACTTGTAGTTCCAGCTGCTTGGAAGGCCGAGGTGGAAGGATCGCCTGAGCCCAGCAGGTCTGCGGTGACCTTGAGCATGCCACTGCACTCTAGCCTTGGTGACAGAGTGAGGCTCAGACTAAAAAAAAAAAAAAAAAAAGAATACAATAAAAAAGTTTTTTCAATTGTATGTATTTTTTTTGCAAACTACTAAGTTTTTAGTATATAATGCTTCTTAAGTTGTTTGGGTCTAATTGTTTCATAAAAGGAACTGTTAAGTATATCTATCTTTTGGCCAAAGGGCATGGTGGAAAAATTGCTGTGACATCCTGGGCTCTGTGAACAGAGAAAGTTTGGGAACCTCTTGTATGTGAAAAGTACATGACACACAGCAGGAGCTCAACAAATGGAAAAAATTATGAAGGAAGCTTGCACGAGAAAACACTTGAACTGTCTCTTATAACTGATTTCTGATAGTGGTGGGAGCCAAGCTGGCATCAAGAGGTGTTTGACACATTCCCCAGTCGCAGACACATTTGTAGAAAACAACACCAGGCACACAGAAGCGCTCAATAAATGTCAGCTGAATGAGGGAAGGTGCCAAAGATGAAGGGTTTTACAAGGCATCAGGGATGTGACCACCAAAGTGGATAATCATTTTGTCAGGGTCCCTTTGTCACCATCTCACGGCCTATGCCATATAGCTTGTTTCCCAAGATACCTTCAAATCAGCATCTGCTCTCTTTAGCGGATTTTGGTCTTTAGTCCTGTTACTGTTGTTAAGTTCCTCTGTTGTAGAATTCCATTTTGAAGAGTTTACCACAGTCACCAACAAATTTGGCACCTGGGCTCAAAACAGGCCCGGCCACAAAGTGAAAGGGGTCTTCAGTGTGAGTTTCATTATAGCAAAAGCGAACAAGTCATTGGCTTAACCTATAGCAGGTCCTCGCATACTGTTGTTTTGTTCAGTGTCATTTCGTTATACCATCGATGAGGAAAAAATCCCTGAATCTCAGCCAGGGCTACTGTCGGGGCAGAGTTTGCTTGTTCTCTCATGGCTGTATGGGTTTTCTCTGAGTACTCAGTTTCTTCCCACATCCCAAAGATGTACATATTAGGTTCACTGGTGTGTCTATATGGTCCCAGTCTGCATCAGTGTGTGTGAGTGGCCCTGTGATAGAATGGTGTCCTGTCCTGGTCTGATACCTGTCTTGTGCCCTTGTGACAGCCTGACTGGTTCCTTATGCCCAGAAAAACCAAGGCTGATGCAGCTATTACAGCATGAGAAAGAATTTAATATTGCAAAGCAACTGAACAAGGAGGACAGGAGATATTTCTCAAATCCACTGCTCCAAAAATTCAGACGCCAGGGCTTTTAAAGGGACATACTTTAAAATTACGTAAGATATACTTTAAAAGTTAGGGAATCTGGTAGACAGAAACCTAGGGGACTGCTGACTGGTTGATGATGTCATGATGTCTTGGTGTTGCAGAGCCAATTTCTGGGAGTGGGTGTCACGGGACAGGTGAAATAAGCTTTCTGGTATGTGTTTTGGGTCCAAGTGGGGTCTTGGGTCTGTCAGAGTACAAAGTCTGAAAAATATCTCAAATACTGTTCTTAGGTTTTACCGTTCATAGTAGCATCTACTATGAAGCAAGTCCCCTATCAGCGACAAGCCCCTGAGCAGTGAGCCAATATAGAGGTAGTTTAGGAGGGAAGTATGTGGGAGGGGCGGCCTCTGGAGGTACTTCTGTTCTTCAACCTCTGCTTTTTATCTATGCAGTCTTAGGCCCATTGTTTAAGGAAAGATATTTTTATCAGCTTTGCCTGGCAGCTTCCCCCCTCCCCAGGGGTCAGGACATGAAGATAATCAATTGCCCTCTACTGGAGTGAAAACAAACCTTGAAACAACAGATTTGTTAATTCTAACCATAACTGTAGCTTTTCAGGGCTCGGGTCTATTCTATAACTTGTATCCTGTGGCCTGATATTAAAATTTTTTTTTTTTAGTTGGAGTCTTACTCTGCCACCCAGGCTGGAGGGCAGTGGCATACTTCCGGCCACCATAGCCTTGACCTGCTGGGCTCTGGCGATCCTTCTGCCTCAGTCTTCCAAGTAGCTGGAACTATAGGTGCGCGCTACCACGCCCGGCTAATTTTTGATTTATTGTAGAGACAAAGTCTCACCAAGTAGCCAGGGTGGGTCTCGAACCCGCTGGCTCAGGCAATCCTCTCACCTCGGCCTCCCGAAGTACTGGGATTACAGGCTGAGCCACTGAGCCTGGCCCTGATATTAATTTTATATAGGAATTTTCACTGTCAGGATGGGCTGCAGCCACCTAAAACCCTGAAGTGGAATTAGCCAGAGAATAATTATCTCACTGTCACCAGTAAGCCATGTTCTTTCCCCTCCTTTGTATCCATCACAAAGAACATCCAATTTGGAAACACAGTCAGGTTTTTTTTTTTTTTATTTCCTGACCAGAGAATGGTGAAGGGGAGCATGTGATCTGAAACTCCTCTCTCTCCAGGCAGTGGAAATATGGGATTTTTAGAGTGGAGTGCAGGCTGGGGAAGGTGTGCAAGCATGAACAGGGCGGATTTCCAGACATGGGGGTGCACTTCACAAACATGCTTCTCCATATGGCACGTGTATACAAAATGGCAGATATTTTCCTACAGGGGAGGGATTTTTAGCACTGAGTGTGTTAATAAGCTAAAGGAAGCTGGGGGAATAGGCACGGTCTCATGTTGGCCTGTTCCAGTCTAAACTGGTCTTGTAGAGGGTCTGGATTTCTTGTAGAGGGTCTGTCTGACAGAGGCTGGACCCTTCAAGCCACTACATCTATAGAGAGGTCAACTAGGAAAGATTTATTAGGTTTTTTACAGAGACTATTTAAAAAAAGGAAAAAGACTGTTAAAGTTTTCACACCATCTCATCGAGGCTGTCCTGGTGACATTACTTGCTTTTATGATTCCTTCCTAAATGTATATGAGCTCACATGTATTTCAATGTGTTTTGATGTTTATTTAGAAGTAGGTAATATTTCTGTGACCAAAAATGTGCTGTAGGAACTTAACTCTTGTTGATGTCAATTTGCCTATGGTAAAATTGGTTTTGTTACTCATCATTTTTGTTAAAGTAGCAGTCTCCAAGAGCCTATCAATGCTGTTAAGGACATACTGTACTTCACAGATCAAATGGCTGCCTTTAAGCACTTACAAAACCAACAACAAACCACAACACCCCCATAATTGTTCTGTCAATTTTAAGTTTAAATCAACTTAGAATAAAATATATATTGGGTCAGGTGCAGTGGCTCACACCTGAAATCCCAGCACTTTGGGAGGCTGAGGCAGGAGGATTGCTTGAGCCCAGGTGTTCGAGACCAGGCTGGGCAACATAGCAAGCCCTCATCTCTAAAGGAAAAACATTTTTTAAATTAAAAAAAAGAATAGGCTGGGTTTGGTGGCTCAACCTGTAATCCCAGCACTTTGGGAGGCTGAGGCGAGTGGATTGTCTGAGTCTGCGGGTTTGAGACCAGCCTAAGCAACTTGGTGACACCTTGTCTTTACAATTAAAAAAAAAAAAAATTAGCCAGGCGTGGTAGCATGCACCTGTAGTTCCAGCTACTTGGAAGGCTGAGGCTGAAGGACTGCTGGAGTCCAGCAGGTCGACGCTGGGGTGGCTGTGAGTGTGTCACTGCACTCCAGCCCGGGTGACAGAGTGAGACTCCAACTCAAAAAAATAAAAATAAAGATAAAAATATTTTAAAAAAGAATGAAAGATAATTATGCCCTCAAATAGCCTCTGCCCATAGTATGGGAATAGTACTCCCTTCTAAATACTCAGTTCTCAATATTTGCAATTATAGTGCTTTTTATGCTTTGCTTGCAAATTAACTCTTAGCTCAGAGCTAATAACTTTTACTTGTTGTAAACAAGTCAGTCTTAGGAGATGTGTCTTCTTTCCCTTGACTTTAATCACTAAGTACAAACAGTTTTTGAACATACTTTACCGCAATCTTTTGTTCTTGGTTCTGCCAAATACAGAGTTTTGATAGCATGAAGACACGTGTATTACACACTTCATTAATAAATTATGGGATTCACATTGTAAACCCAGACTTTTGTCTGTTGATATTGATATTTATTTGCTTTTTTTTTTATGTTTAAGTCTCACTTTGTCACCCAGGCTGGAGTGCAGTGGCACGCTCATGACCACTGCGGCCTTGATCTGCTGGGCTCAGGCGATCCTTCCACCTGAGTCTTCCAAGTAGCTGGGGCTACAGGCATGCGCCACCATGTCCAGCTAATTTTTTTATTTATTGTAGAGATGAGGTCTCACTAGGTTGTCCGGGCTGGTCTTGAACCCGTGAGCTCAGGCAATCCTCTCACCTTGGCCTCCCAAAGTGCTGGGATTATAGGCGTGAGCCACCCTTATTTGCTTTTTTAAAAAGAGACATTAGTCTATCTTTTGGCAGTTTGCACTAAAAATGGAGGCTGTAGCTATGAGGATAACTTTAAACAACAAGTTGCAAAAAACAAGGTCGGTTTCTTGCCAATCTTTCTCAAGGTGTATTAATTTTTGTTATTCTTTTTGGTCTTTACTCCTCTGGCAATTCCACTGCAGGTTTAGAACAAGACTGATAATTGACTCTCTTTGCTACTTCCTACCTAACCCAAATTTATCAATCTGTTGCAGGTGGCTCCTTTTTGGTCCAAAAGACATTGACGGCTTTTTTGGGAGATGAGATATAAATGTTCTCATAACCATCGTGTAACTCCCTATGCCTAAGAAAAACGTTAGGGAAAGGCCTGTTATTCTCCATCCACCTAATTTGAAAACAAACAGCGGAGAAGGGAAGGGTCCCACTCGGGGCGTCTGTATTCTGACAAGGGTTAAGTTACCAGCGTGCAAGCCCCGCCCAGAGTAATTTCGGCCAATGGGGACTCACCCTGATGAGGTAATGCGTTCAGCCCATGCTTCATTGGTTGCCCTTCTCCAGGAGACTGGGAAGTAAAATGGGCTCATTTTAGGGATAATGGGAGCTTTTTTTCCCTTTGGCTATTCACTGGCCTCTACTGAACATTCCTGAAGCGTGACTGGTGCCGGGAGTTGCTGAGAGCAGGCGGTGCCTGCTAAAGTGCTTTGAGCCACTTGGGAAAATCTGTTTCCTTTTCTATTTTTAAAATGTTTTTGAGTTGGAGTCTCACTCTGTCGCCCAGACTGGAGCGCAGTGGCCACTCCCGGCCACCGCAGGCTCGACCTGCTGGGCTCCGGCGATCCTTCCGCCTCAGCCCTGCCAGGAGCTGGAACTACAGCGCGCGCCACCACGCCTGGCTAATTTTTTAAAAAATATTATTTTTAATAGTAGAGATGAGGTCTCGCCAAGTTGCCCAGGCTTGGCACAAACCCATGGGCTCAGGTAATCCTCTCACCTCGGTCAGTTTCCTTTTCTTAGATGTCCTGCATGTTGAGCCAGCCTTCTGCCTGGAGCTGGAAAGGTGTGTTCTAATCTGGCCTCTTTTTTTTTTTTTTTTTTGAGAAAGCAGGATTTGTTGAGAGGACAGAAAAGTTCCCACGATGGAAGGGGACCCAAAGGGGCTGCCCCTAATCTGATCCCCATGCTTCTGTCAGCCCCAGGCGCTCTCGGCAATGAGAACGTGAATGAGATGAGGTTGACTTAAACTCGGAGAAGCCAAAGTCAAAGAAAAGCCTGCTGGTCCTTGGATGAACACACCCCATAACGTTTGTTAGCCTGGGACCTTGGGACCCAGCAGTGTTTCCCTTCTTTTTTTATTTTTATTTTATTTTTTGAGTCGGATTCTCTCTCTGTCGCCCAGACTGGAGTGCAGGGGCCGCTCCCGGCCACCGCAGCCTCGACCTGCTGGGCTCCGGCGATCCTTCCGCCTCAGCCTTCCGAGTAGCTGGAACTACAGGCACGCGCTACCATGCCCGGCTGATTTTTGATTTGTTGTAGAGATGAGGTCTCGCCAAGTTGCCCAGGCGGGTCTCGAACCCGCGGGCTCAACTTCTTTGGCTCAGGAGCGGTAGCCCTGGCTGTGAGTCAGGCTAATCGGCTCTGTAGCTCCCCAACAAACCGCGAGGGTGATGATTAGGGGAATGGGGCTTTTTCCCAACCATCTTTCCTTCTTCTACTTTGTCTACCTCCATTTTGGGAAATTGTGTTGGCTGCATTGTAGTGGGAGGTGTAGGCCCTTTGAAAAGGAAACTACTATTTGCCTGTGTCTCTGAAAGAACTTGGAGAGTCCTTGGCCCTGCTTTTATACCACGGTCAGTGTGAACTTCCTGGGAAGGAACGAGGAAGCATACAATTCTAGACTGTGTGTAAGCAGGGAAACTGAGGCTGGGAGGATGAAATAATTGTGGATGAGGTGGAGATAATAGGCGAGTGCTTGTCTGTGACAATCTGCCCAAGTTTTTCCTGTAAACTCATGCTTCTTTTTACACATTTAAGAATTAGTCAAAGCCGGGTGCGGTGGCTCATGCCTGTAATCCTAGCACTTTGGGAGGCTGAGGTGAGAGGATTGCCTGAGCCTAGGGTTTGAGACCAGCCTGGGCAACTTGGTGAGATCTCATCTCTACAATAAATCAAAAAATAATTAGCTGAGCATGGTGGCGAACGCCTGTAGTTCCAGCTATTTAGAAGGCTGAGGAGGAAGGATCCCCAGAGCCCAGTAGGTTGAGGCTGTGGTGGCCGTGACCATGCCACTACACTTCAGCCTGGGCAATAGAGTGAGACTCCAACTCAAAAAAATAAAAATAAAAATAAATGAATTAAACAACAAAGAAGCAAGAGGATATACTCAGTATGGCTGAACTCAGAAAGTTTTTCATGACTGACTTGTAAATAAGTGGACATTGTACACATGCCTAGGACTCTACAACCACATGAGAGAAGTAGATACAGCTCCTGAAAGGGAATTGAAGCAGAACAATTCTGTGGACAGAGCTGAGCTAAATAGATTGCTTGGACAGTTCTGTAGAGAAGGAAATCGAACTGATTTGCAACATAATTTAGCTGTAAGCATCAGTTCTGCCTTTCATAGGCCAGCTTCACAGAAAGAGATTCTGGGAGTCTAAGGGAATAAAAACTAAAAGTTCATGTCATTTTGCTGTATAATCCTGGAAAAGAAGCTATTTTTTGGAGATCCAGTTAGTTTAACTGTCTTGAATTAGGAAAATCACCCTGAATTCAGAAGAGTCTGTAAATGAAAGGCTCACCCAAAGTGTTTAAAAAGTTGGAGATGGCATTTAAGATGTTGATACTGGCCGGTTGCAGTGGCTCACACCTGTAATCCCAGCACTTTGGGAGGCCGAAGTGAGATGATTGTCTGAGTCCAGGGGCTCAAGTCCAGCCTGGGCAACTTGGTGAGGCCTCATCTCTACAGTAAATAAAAAAGTTAGCTGGGCGTGGTGGTATGTGCCTGTAGTTCAGCTACTTGGGAGGCTGAGGCAGAAGAATCCCCTGAGCCCAGCAGTCAAGGCTGCAGTGGCTGTGAGCATTCCACTGTACTCCAGCCTGGGTGACAAGGTGAGATTCTGACACACACACGCGCGCGCGCACACACACACACACACACACACACACACACACACACACACAATTTTGTCTGAAATGTCCTGAAATAACCCCATTGAGGCCTCCACCCACAGGATAAAGGTCTTTCCATCCTGGTCTCGCTCCTTCCCTCCCACCCACAACTGACAGGGATCTGAACCTCCCTAGGTTAGCTATATAAAAGGAAACATGAAAGATCAGGAAGAAAAGGAATAATAAAAAGCAGGAGGCTTTCAGGTTTAATTTGCTGTCATAATATGCGTTTACAGGATGAATCAGATAATGCACTTGTGAAAGTGCTTTGTAAGCCGTTAACATGATAACAAGAGGGATTATTGCTCCTCCAAAGAACAGGAACTGTGTTTAACTCATTGTGTTCTAGTCCAGTATCAGGCCCTGTGCCTGGCACTTTTTCTTTTGGTGACATTTTATTATTGGAAAATTTTAATTATACAAAGGTAAAAAGAAGAGTTTAATGTACTTCCCTGTCTCCATCACTCAACTTCTGACTATGATCAACTCATCGCATGGTTGTTTCATGTTTTTGGAAGAAAGGAAAGGAGTTTGGTGGTTTCTTAGACATAATTTACCCCATCTTCCTTTCTTTGGAAGATTATGATCAGTATGAACAATAAAGCCAGAAAAGTCCCATTTTCTGTACCTCACACAAGGTTAATCACATTTGAGAAAAACAAAGACAAAATCCTTAGGAGTTTTTTTCATTCTAGGATATTTAAGAAAGGATTATAAAACAATACTTTGTATTTTATAAAAGGCAGGGCTTTAAACTGTTACTTCCGCCTGCAATTGCAAGTTTGCCAAGTCTCGGGTTTTGTTGTTGTTATTTTAGTTCTAGCACAGTGGGCAGGTGTTGGGAGGTACCTGGAAACCCTGCTGCTAACCTGCCAGGTCATCAGCCCTCTCTACTTGGACTGTGATATGAATGGAATGGGGCCAAGGTCTCCACGTTTCTTGGTATTTCTACTTATTTATCTCTGACTCTTGCCCTGAGGGCTGGTTCTTATCTCTAAGGACACAGAGTAGACAGCCAAGTTTGCCTGAACATTCTGGGTGTTTTCAGCCTTCTTTTCTTGAAGGCGAGAATGGAGTGGAAAGAAGGCTACCAGTGGTGTGTACTGAAATAGGCATCTACAGGGCTGAGAATCTGGGTGAGTCATTTCCCTTTGGTCCTACCACATTCGGGTAAAATGAAACTTTTGGTATAGTGATGTAGTGGGGGAAGTGCAGCCTTTAAAAGTAAAATAAACCAGGGTTTGCGTTTCATCTCTATGTGGTTCCCATAGTTCTCATCTGCAAAATGGGTTGTTTTAAGAAACAATTTATTTAAAAGTACTTAGTGTAGTAGCTGGCACCGCGCCAAGTGCTTAATATGTTGTAGCTACTCTTATGATCAAAATGAGGAAGTAGCAAGCAAAAAAACAGGCAACGGACATGGACAGATAATTAACTAAGTAATACAACCAGCCAGGCAGCATAATACTCAACTTTACTTGTAATTAGGGATGCAAGTTAAATAATGTATACTATACCATTGGTTTTGCTCATCACGTTGGTTAAAAATATACATAATATCCATTGTTGGTGAAAGTTTGAGCAAATAGGCATTCTCATATTTTTATAAAAGCTCTGTGGAGGTAGGTTTGATAGTATCTATCAAATTTTCAATGTGCTACTTTTTAATTCAGCAGTTGTATTTCTAGGAATCTGTTCTACACAAATATACATGAGTATACAAACATACTGCAGTACTATTTTTCGTTCTTTTTTTTGAGCTGGAGTCTCACTCTTGTTGCCCGGGCTGGAGTGCAGTGGCACGCTCATGGCCACCACAGCCTCGACTTGCTGGGCTTAGGCGATCCCTCTTGCCTCAGCCTTCCAAGTAGTTGTAATTACAGATGCACACCACCATGCTCGGCTAGTTTTTGTGACTTATTGTAGAGACGGGTCTCACCAAGTAAGTTGCCCAGGCTGGCCTCAGCCCCCCCGGGCTCAGGCAGTCCTCTTGCCTCGGTCTCCCAAAGTGCTGGGATTACAGGCTGAGCCACCATGTCCAGCCAGTACTATTTTTCATAGAGAAAACTGGAAACAACTTAAGTGTACTAACATAGACATATTTCTTTGGAATATTATGTATTAAAAGTGTATTATAGGATGATCTCATTTATGTTAAGAAAAAGATAATTGTGTATACATTTTATAAATGTATGAAAAGAGGTCTGGCAGGATATACTCAAAGTTTGGTTTTGGGGAGAGGTGAAGAAAGAATTTTGCTTTTTATTCTTTATTCTCCTAAATTCTTTGAGTTTTCCCAGTGACTAAGTATTATTATTTTGGGAAGGGATGCCAAAACCCGGGAGCAAATATGTATTTTTTTAAATTTGGAAAAACAATTTCAGAAAGGGTGGAGGTAGTTCTTGGGTCTGGAAGGATTAGAGGAGCTTGTATTTAAGAAGCAAAATGGTGAGACCTTATCTCTACAATGAATCAAAAAATTAGCTGGGCATGGTATCTCATGCCTGTAGTTCCTACTACTTGGAAGGCTGAGGCAGAAGGATGACCGGAGCCCAGCAGGTTAATGTTGGGGTGGCTGTGAGTGTGGCACTGCACTCCAGCTTGAGCGACAGAGTGAGACTCCAACTCAAAACAAAAACAAAAACAAAAACAAAAAGAAGACAAACTCCTGCTTGTGGAGCTAATCCTGATTTGTACCCCACATATTTTTGGTCACCTTTTTAAAAACAGCAAAACTTTTACTTTATGGTTCTGGGGCTTGGATTTTTGAACGAGTGAATCCAAGTGACCCCTTCTGAGATAGCCAGACTGCATGGGACAGGGAAGAGGTTTTTTTTTGTAGCTTCTATCCTACCCAAAGTGAGCTATTAAGAAAAAAAAAAAAGTACTGGGTTTCTTTGGAAGAGGTAAGGCAACCTCAGAGTTGCAGTATCTCAGAATCCCAGATGGCCAGGCTGGCAAAGAACCTTCCAAGTCATTATGTCTGCCTCTGCTTCTTTTCAGGTCAACGTGTCAGATTTTATCAGACATGCTAGACTCCTAAAAGTGAATTTTTTCTTTAGGTCTTAGGAAGATTTCTTGAATTCTAAGTGCCCACAAATTTCTCTGTGGTTTGCACATTTAGCTCCCATCACTGTGGACAGTACCTGGATGAGAAAACAGAACCTCTTATTAAAACAGGATTAGGGGCTGAAAAAAGGGAAATCCTGTTTTCCTGGTCATGGGTAACTTACTCCAGCTCTGAAAAGTGCTTTCATGGAGTTAAGAAACATATCACTATATCTAGTATCCTTCAGAATTCTGATTATTATTACTTTTTTTTTGAGACAGAGTGTCAGTTTGTCACTCAGGCTGGAGTGCATGGTATGATCATAGCTCATTGTAACCTCCAGCTCTTGGGCTCAAGTGATCCTCCTGCTTTAGCCTTCCAAGTAGCTGGGACTACAGGAGTGCCACCATGCCCAGCTTCTCTGATTTTTAGGTTGTATTCAGAGGGGGACTGGCATTGAGGTAGTGGCAAAGATCTGCATTGGGTACAAGGGTATTACATTTCATCATGTTACAAAGTTTTTTTTTTATTGTGAGTATATGAAAGAGAGCATATAATGCATATATAGAGTTTGAAGAATAATTATAAAAACAAACCCCATGTACTCTCTACTTAGCTTGGGAACTAGAATATTACAAAAACTCTGAGGGTCTGGGTGGGTCTGACATATGGTAGTGCAGGTTGGTCCCTACACAGAGATGCCTTGTGGAGGGGAGAGGGATTTGCATCCCAGAGAAT
Organism: Carlito syrichta; assembly: GCF_000164805.1. Taxonomy (NCBI): domain Eukaryota; kingdom Metazoa; phylum Chordata; class Mammalia; order Primates; family Tarsiidae; genus Carlito; species Carlito syrichta. The sequence continues at coordinate 146,749 of NW_007248082.1, read as the reverse complement.
GGGGCTTTTTCCTTGCGTCTACTGCTAGGCAGAGGGTCCATGGAGCTGTTCCTACCTAGTGGAGATGTCATTTCTCTAATTTGTCTGCCCAGAAGATAATCCTTTTCCTGGTTCACACAGAAGACCTCTTATAACTTAGTTTAGCCCTGTTTGGGGGGTGGGGTGTGTGGGTGGGGGGGGTGGTTTGCACCTATATGTTCCAGACTCTCCATAAGAAGTAACAATTTAATTGAATTTTGGATTAATTATTATTATTTTTCTTTAATGTTTTATCACATATTTGCATCCCTAAATTATCTAACTCTTCTTCTACCTATAAAATGCCATTTGGCATTGTATTAGATTTTTATTACTACTATAACAAATTACCACAAACTTAGTAGCTTAAAACAACACAAATTTGTGTGTAGGGGAACAGGAGAGGACAGGGGAAATTTGTGTACCTTCTTGCTCAATTTTGGGGGGAGCCTGAAACCACTCTGAAGTCTTTTTTTTT